>NW_005803585.1:0-8816 GCF_000240725.1 Microchloropsis gaditana
GTACGATTAGTGCGGTTGTAATGCACTTCATTGGGCCGCTACCACTGGTACGGGATGTATCGGGACTAAATTTTAGGAAAAAGGACAATGAGTACCGAGTAATGTTGACCACTTCGCCTCGCGTACGAGCTTTATTTTCTTGTAAAGACGCAGAGGTGTAGAAATGGTCGGTATGACAGCAAATATATATATTGATTAAACATCATATGTCCCGTCAAGTTACACACGGCACAAGGCCCGGGCGACGGGTTTGGACAAATCAGGAGGGAGGTCGAAAGAAGTCTTAAGCAAGTTTGGCATTTCGAAAGGGTCAGGTATCGACAAGCCGCAATCGTGTGACGAAAAAAAGAATCAATCGTGCGTCTAATCCATGACAAATTAATGGGAAAAAAATGCTTTCTTTTGGAACATGTGGTGTTGTGTATCAACAGGCTTCAAATTGAAGTGGAAGGCTGTTCGTCAGCTGCCGGCCCATATTTAGGCAAGCCTAAATGCACATCCCCTGTCTAGTCAGCGGCCGCATGCGATATACGACGACATGCGAGGCGGTGCCCCAAAAACGATTATTTTCATATCTGTTTGGAAGATATCATTGAGTGCGTCATAAAATAAGTAAACGGTGAAAATTCTTGAGCATTGGAGGTTGTTTTAAGCTCTTTGCCTGCATTTGCTGGGCAACTGCGTCTTGTCCAGGAAAGCCTTGAAGATTGGAGACTATGTAGATTATCAATAATTAGCTTTCTGGAGATTTTCACGGTGTATTGCCGTTGCCTCTTTCATGTACCCCTGAATAAGTTTGATACAACGTCCTTCGACAGGATTCGTCGTCTATCCCTTCACTACGCAGGAGTACGACTGAATATCTGGGTATAACACGGGCGTGATGTTGTTCGAATAGCTTGGCAGTAAAGAGCTCATGGCGTCAGAATGGTAGTCGGGGGCGCCGCAGCTCGCAATCGTGCCATACTCACACTCAACGTCCTAGTTTTAATTTTGCCTGTGTCCACTTTAACCTGAATGCTCAGATATTCAGCCAAACGAAGATTAAAGTGCATTCATCAAAGAGGTCTCTAGGGTCCATACCCTTACACTATTGCACGACATGACATCTTTTCTCTTATTCTATTTCATCGTCTTTTCCCTACCAACGATCTACTTCAACCAAAAGGGTCGCTGATTTTTGATCTGAAAACGCGTCGTCCAAGTGACTGCACCTTGCTGCGACCGGTCTCGGAATTTAAGTACTATACGCGCTCCACACGGTGTACTTCACAAGACGTGAAATTAATCTAAAATTCGCTGAATTCATGAATCACCGCATGACTATCGCAAGCACCGACGATCCTTCGCATCTTAATTGTGCAATAAAAGTGTGCCGGCTACCTATAAACTGCATACATCGATCGTTGTTAGGACGTGTGTCGATTATTTGGAAGAGAAAAAGAAAAAGCACGGACGGATCCAGCCATCCTCGCGCTAGAAGATAATCAATATTACCGCCGTCTTGTGTTACCCCTTTTTTGAGAAAGGAAGGGGTTTATGAACAACTTTATCTCGCGGTAGTATGCTGGAATTCAGAACGATTGAGCACAGATGGCACGAAAGTATGCAACGCTGCTATTCCTACAATACTGTTTTGGTGACCCTTGGGAGAAGCATGCGTCGTCTAGTTTATGTCTTCCTATTTGAAAATATGATTTCAAATGCATAGACGTCATGTAAAAATTTCAGAAGTCTAAAAAAATTGCTCGTTATCGACCCATCGACGTTTTTTAAGGAAATTTGCGAAGATAAAGTGCCTCTTAGCTGATGTAGTCACTTTTCACAACAGAGCCGCGGAGATTTATTTCTTCTCCCGGCAATTTCCCACAATTCCAGGGAATGGTGTATACTTAAATTATCATTTTTTTAAATGAGCTGCCAAAACTTTGTTGATCCATGCATATGCATATAAAAATATAACGGGTTGTATCATTACGAACTCGTTTGTTTTCCTCCTTAATGCCCCCTCGATGATCATGTTTCTTATAATAGTCTGGATGTGTTTTGAAAGAAAATGAAACCGACACCACACACACAAGCCATCAATGTACAAACATATTCGTAAATCACGTCCAATTTGAACGTAAACGGGCCACAAATTACGGAAGATAGGGCCGAAAAGCGCGGTTTAAAAACCTGAAAAATTATGAACGAATGGCGGGGCACATGGGCCGGCGCGTGCCTCCTCTGCTCTCTCCGGCGGCGGATCCTCCGTCCCACCCCTCGTTCTGGGAATTCAGGCCGGCAGCTATCCTTTCACTGGGACTGGGCGGGAATTAAATTTGAAACATGTCCAACATTTTCCACAGGATTTCGGGCTCGCGGCCTCATTTCCAAGAGCAGCAGAATCATATGTGTCTATATCAGGGGCTACCTTTATTGAGCAGAGGCTGAGGACACATAGCACGCGCCCAGAGGGGCGAGCGGTGACCTATGGGTATGTACACGGCAAATGCCGATTAAAAACTTCAGCAGTACTCAGTTTCTCGCATATAACGTGGAGGTCGTAGGTCATGTCGTTTGGGAGAATGCGAACAACAGTAGAAAGGGGAAAGCAAGTCAAACGGACGATGACTGAGACTGCGATGAGGGAGAAGCCAGGACATAGAGGACGAGAGATAAGCGAATACATATCAACATTTGGGCAGTACCTCTCACCCACTGATTGAACACTCCTTATGATAATTTTCGCAGAGAGTGACGAAGTAGCTTCAGCTGGGAAAACGGCTGGTACTTCTGGATCAGATATATGTCATTCAACACCTCTGTCGCCGCAGCTCGCAGGGAGCACCGGAGGCGGCTCAAGCGATTCGAAGGAAAGCTCAGATGGTATCCATGAATGTAACTTATCCATGATAGGAAATCTTGAATCTCAGCCGTCCATCACCTCACCCCCAAAATGGGGCTCGAGGGACCATGAGAATTCGTTGAGGAAGCATGGGCCGTGGCGAGAGGTAAGAGATTGGAAAGTGCACAGCCATCATTGGTCAGTGGTCGATCGGGCATGCATGAATGCGAAGGATGACGTAGATGTATTCGAAGGCTTTGTCCCTTCCCCCGTATACTCCGCATTAATCACTTGGGATTGGCCAGCGTGAACCCTTTGGGACCTGTACGATCGCGTTCCTGACGCGAGCATCCAAAAATCGAGCAGCGGTCAACGACGTACTGTGCAAATGCCTCCCGGCTATTGGTTTTTCCTCCCGACGAGGGTAGATGCTTACTCGTTTGTCCCTTGCCTCTTCCCCCCGCACGTCTTACCTCACACAGACCGCGCCGGCACCGAGGGGATGTCGCCACCTCTGCAGCTGGCAATGGATGCGTTGGAGTGTGGGAATGGCCGTGGCCCTCCTCTTGATAGTCGTGGGGTCATTTCTCGTGGCTGGAGGCCGCAGCAAGCGCTCCGGCAGTAACAATACCGCTGGCGTGCAGGTCCTTGACCATACAGATCCCCTGCCTAATTCTGGTGCGGGGCTTCCGGCCTCAGCACCAGTCCGAGAACCGCCTTCCCAGGATTGGGGGGAAGCAACAACTATGTCAGAACAAGGCGACAAGGAGGAGGTGAGAGCCCCGCCGGCGATGGGGGCGTCGGGAACATCTTTCCAAGACCTCCTGGACGCTACCACCACCCACGGTATTCCTGCGGAAGATAAAGCGGAAAGCACGACCGATTTTTGGGGCAACGAAATTCCTTCCGCCGACGGAGAGGCGGAGGAGGTGGACGCGGATTTGATGGACGAGGAAGGCCAGGAGGTGGAGGTGGATGAGGTGGCGGGTGTGTGTTTCGTCGAGAATTCCATCGAGCTTCGGAAGGCGATAGTGAAAGAGACTTGTTCGATGATCCAGCTTGCGTCCATGAGCAACGACATGGGGGAGATGGAGCAGGAGACGGTACAGAAGGAGGGAGGGAGGGAGGGAGGAGGACATAGGAAAAGCTCATATCTGGGTACCGGTTGTTTTTGGCTTTGACCCTCCCTCCACTTACCTCACGATAAGCCATTATTCATCACCCAAGTGTTCTCACATCCAAGTTTGCTCAATCTCCCCCCCTGAGCTCTCGCCATGGGCAAGAGGGCCCAGACCACCGCTCACTTTGATGCCACTCTCCTAGTTGCACGTGGCTCATGCACCTCCGCTATTTTCCCCACCTCCTTTCCCGCCTCAGGATGACGAGATGGACATGCTGGACGAAATCGATGGGATGGGGGGTAGGAACGGTCAGTATGAGCTCTACAAGGAGATCGTCATCCGCCGCACGTTGACCATTCAGGGGGATTCGGTAGTCCTGCCCAGGATTAATTGCGACGAAGCAGTCAGGTGTTTGCGGGTCAAGGTAAAAAAGGAGGGACAGAGGGAGTGGAAGGCATGCGGCAACATGGTAGGGCAGCATGTCATAATGTTTTTTGATTCAATGTCCTTATTTGGGGAATCTCTATTCTTTTTGATGCCTCCTTTGTACTCTTCCAAGGCTGGTGCCCATTTGACCCTCCGGTACGTGCGGATCAACACGGGTAAAGGAGAGCTCCGCCCGAGGCTTTTCCCCCTGTCGCGGAACAACGAGAGTGATTTTTTCATGGACCAAGTCGTGGAAGTGAGGGGGGGCACGGTGCTCTTGGAGCCGGGGGCGAAAGGGGCAGATTTTATTGGCGTCACATTCATAGGCGATGAGGGAACGCGCAAGGTGAGTCCAGTCTGGGCCCGACGGACGAGATAGGATGAAAAAATGAAGCATTTGAGGGAAGAATGAGCTCGTGCCTTCTGCGTATTTCGCCTTTTCAAAGGGGATATTGGTGGTTAAGCCTTGAAACGAGTCATGCTGACCGATCAAAACCACGACAGGAGGTGGAGGAGGCGCTCTCCCGCTCATTTGGACAGTACGGGTCGCGCGTTTATGGAGGCAATGTACGGATGAAGACAGTTGGGGAGGGATAAAGATGAGCAGTATAAGGATTGAGAATCTTGAGTTTGATTCATTCCCTCTCGTACACAGGTGTTCATGGCGGGGGGACGGGCCAACTTTGTCCGCTGTACTTTTTGGGACTTCCAGGTGAGCTTTTTGGAGCGATGCTTCCGTCTTTACCCGACGTCCATGTGCAAGCTTACATGAATATGTCATGGTCATGAAAATGGGGTGGCGGGAGTGATGCTTGCGTGGGCGAGAAGATGGCGCTTGGTTCAGAAGCAAATCGCAATGCACCCGGCGATGGCATCAGCCATGGGAAGGAAGGATCCTCCTGTCGCATTCACATGGTTGTAGGAGTTGGCACCCTGGTGCAGGAGCTTTGTACCGTGTTCTATTCCACAGCCTCTCTCTTCGACCTCGAACAAATTGCTAGTTTGATCGGCGATAGAGGAGCCCGTCTCATCTTTTCTCCTTCCCTACTACTTTTTCCATTCAGTACTTGGCTCCTCTTACGGACCACATTCGTTTCGGTGACAACCTCTTTCTCTTGCGAGGAGAAGCTTATTTCACCGGCTGCATCCTGATTTTCAACACCATCATCGGCCTTGATGTGGGCTTTGGTACGTGTCTTCCCCTCCCACCATGCGTTCTACTTTCCTTCCTCTTCCTCTTCCTCACTTTTCCCGAGTCGACAAGACAAAGTATGGATTGATATATTATACGACGAAGGAGAAGCACGACGGAACATCTCTAATCCCGTCCTCCAATTTATTCCTATCAGGATTAAATATTTCTCAGTGGGGGGGGCTTTTGGTCTTCACCTTTTCTGTCATCGTGCTTAACAATTTAATCTCTCTAACTGCGGTCGCCGGACAGGTAAGAGAAGCTGGACAGACAAGAAATGGAGAAAATCATAGGGGCCATCATGTCGATGAAAATTTCACCCCCTTGTCGTGTCAATTATCATCGATAATCTTGTGCGGCTTGTTGAATGATCGAATATGTATTAGCTGTGTCATTCGACCCTTGGCCCCCAGATAAATAGACGCGTGAAGCATCCTTTTTCAAATGGTGCCGCAGCTCTTGACATTGACACAAATTGACAATTGCCCACCGGAAAAATACAGACAATCTTTTGTGCGCGCGGAGTGATGGTCTTCACGGCGGTGGAGCTAATTTTCAATAGGTGAGAGACGGCAGCAAGTCGGTTCATAACGCTTGCGTTTCATTTCTTGAAAAAATAATGATCTTCGTATCTATATTTCGACGATAGTGCGATAGAAAACTTCAACGGCATGGGAGCAGCCACATTAGGATCAGGTACGAATAGAGAGAATAGGATGGACAAATAATGACTCGCCAAGAATGTTCCTCCCACGTACCGAATTATTTTTGTGGTGTGGTGATAGTAGATTCCATGGTGAAATCGTGTCCGCTGATTACCGATAGAATAATACGAGTCCATTCGTTCACCACCATCCCCATCTTGATGAACAGGAGCAAGCATTTGGACCGCCTCAGCGATTCAAGATGTGTATGGGATATTGGCAGCCTTTGGGCTCGGATTCGACATCACAAATTGCGCAGGCGTCCTTGTCAATGTGCACGTGGCTGCCAATCAGGTTCGAAATCGGGAAACGGAGGGAAAGGCTGGCATTGTCGGGTTCATGTGGGACGAATTCGTCAAGAATGGATACAACAATTTTGTCACCCGCGCGTTTGGACCGCTTAACTTGTTGTAGACCAGACATAAAGGGGGTGTTACTTTGACTACTACCCACCTTATTTATACTGATACACGAGTACAAATCAACTCATGCATCTTTCTAACCCCACTACGTGACAACGGGCACAGTTTATTGCCATCTTGTACGGCGGTCTTCTGGGGGGATTTGCTTTCAATGGTGCAGGGGTGTATATCGGGCACTTTTCTCCCTTTGTCTCAATGATAGGCTGCGGAGTGGAGGCAGGCGCGGTAAGTGGGTTCGCGTGGGTGTCAAGTCTTAGTCAACAGAGAATAAGAATTTGTTTATGGCAGATGTGTACTCCTCAGTCAGGCAGATAGCGTCACGCCTCGGTGTCAGCCATGTTTCCGTTTTAAAAGGATGGCTTTAACTCAACATGTGGCGACCTTTTTCTTCTCGTTAACACACAGGGTGGTTACGCATACAACGTCGGCATTGCTTCGTTCCATTGGTCTTCTGTGACCACGTTCGCCGGAACTTGGAGCGCTTTCATGTATGGGGGAATGATTAGCGTTCCCGCAGGCTTTTTGGTGTGGATTTACTGTCCCACTGTGGCAGTATCCGGCGTGGAAAGCTTCTGGGGTCGGGGTGGTACCGTCTTCGTCGGGGCCGGGGCGGCTGTGATGGGAAGGTCACCTTTGATAGAGATCATGCGCATCATAAATTTGCATGCAGACTACTGGATTATGGTACGGAATTGATAGAGTTTAGGTGGGGTACTAGTAGCGTCTTCCCAGAATTTTGGGGGGATAATCTCCACTCCATGCGTGTCGCTTGTGAGGCGCCTCGGACGAGGTACAACCATTACATGTCGTTCTGGGCCGTGTGCATAGAGGATCAATTTGATATGGGTGATATAGGAAGCTTGATGTGTAAAACGTCGATATGAGCATGGGACTGGTGTGGCTGTGGAGGGACCTGGGGATATAGACAGGCCTCTTTTATGCGGTGTTTGTCCGTCTCCTGCTCCCTTTAGAGGAGAGCATTCGTGTGTGAACGAAGATTAATCCCATCCCGTCTCGGCTGCAAAAATAGGGATCGTGCGAACCATTCGTCGAGGCATGGGCGGGGGGGCCCATCAAGTTTTACGCGCCATTGCAGGGATGCAACGTCAGCGAGGAGGTAAGCATGCCAGCTTGAGCAAAGACTTACATGCCGGGAGGAATATTTAAGGGATGGTGCCGAGTCAAAAAGAGGAGAAGTATAGAAAAAATGGATGGCGCAGTGGGAGGGATGAGATTATAAATTCATAGCCGGCGTGGAAAAAGAGGGACTCAGACAGGGATTACAGTGGGATTTGTGCGGCTGCCTTGTCATCCCTTTCTCCCTACAAATTTCCACTTCTCTCACATAGGTCCCGGAGTCCGAAGAAGGGGGTTCCTATCACGGCGAAGAGCGGCGAAACCTTCTGGACCAAGGGTATCGAGGCAAAAGGCAGCTATCACAGACCACTCTTCCACCTATGAATGGAAACGGGACAAAGAGGAGTTACGGTGACGGCCGTATAGCCGACACGACGGGGAAGGGTGGCAGTGCCGGCGGACCGACGTCGAGCGATAGAGGGGTGGAGGAGGCAGCGAGAACCTCGACGAAGGTAAGAGAGGTGGTCGATCGACAAGAATGCACAGGCATGCGCGGTTTGACATTTCGGTCTGTCTGTGCATTATTCCATGTTTTTGGTTGATTGCTTGATCGTTCTGCTCTTTTTCCCTCTTAGCCTCTCCACTTTCGCTTTTCGCTCTTCCTCTCCGTGCCTTTCACTCTTTACCTTCCCTGTCACTTCCACATTGACGTGTCCTATAGACGTCCTTGATCGCCTTTGGGATGTCCCCGCGCACGAAAAGCAGACCGGACAAGATCTTCGACGCCATCCCCCTCAGCGATGATCCGCTTTTGCAGGTCGTGCTCGGGAAAGCCAGGCTGGAGGTAGGCAAGAGGAAACTGAGGGGAAGAACGGGGGCATGGAAAGGCGGGCTGGCACGCAGATGTCGCTATTTCTCGTCACGACCAGATTGTCTGTTTTCCCTCGCGTATGTGTCCTAACCCTTCCCAGAGTCGTACTCTTGCCTACCCCTGATTTATGCGCGTGACCCTCCTTGTTCCTTCTTTCCCTCGGTCCATCGCAT
>NW_005803585.1:10771-13879 GCF_000240725.1 Microchloropsis gaditana
ACGGAACGCGGAAATGGCTACATGGCGTAATAAAAGCATGCTTGTCACAAGCCACATGGCCACTTGATGCCTCACACACCCTTTTCAATAGTCATCGCCATCCTTTTCCCTGTTCCTGCCCTGCCTCTTCCCCTTTGCTTTACCTGGCTAACGCGTGCCTTCATCCCAAAAGGACCCATACGCATGAAGATGGATGTGGGTAGCCCGTCCACTGTCAAATAGGGCTCATCAGAGACAGACCAGCCTGGAGGCCAAAAATGGAGAGAGCGCGGACGGTCAAGGGAAAGAAGCGTAATTAAGGTGGCAGGCGTGGGCACTCCAGTTCGCATACGCTCACGACATGTCCGGATGAATGCATTGATTTCGCAAGCAATCCACACATTTTTACAGGAAAGTTTGAGGGAAGTATCGAGATGCTTTGAGGTAAGAAGGGAGGGACTGAGAACAAGAGCGAATGCCACTGACAAATATTTACCTCTGATTAAAAGAGACCATGCCGCCAAGACCACTGACCCCGCGTACAAAAATGTGCCTGTGGAACAAAAGGAAACGCAGTCGCAAAGACACATAGAGAGTGAATAACCAGGGATGTGTGACAACACATGACGAGAGTGTCTCGGTCGCCTCGTGCCTCCTCCATTTTCCTGCGACACAGCCACCCACTCGGACAACAACTTCCCGACAAAACGTACCAAAGGTGCTGCAGATACGCATTATTACCCTTTATGTACGGTTTCCTGGTGGTGAAAGGAGGGTGCAAAGGTTATGGAAGCACAACGAATCGTGAGCAAGTACTGTTCAAGAACAGCGAGGGACGTCCGAAGGGCAAAAGTCGGCTATGGCACCTACTTCCCGGCCTTAATAACGTCCCAACACCACCACAACACTCGCGTCCCCCACTTTGTACATGTCAGAGAGCTGTTTTTGTTGTGCAGGGTAGAAGCACGGTGTTTTTTCGCGGGGAGAGAAGTGACTGAGGAGGAAATTTATCGAGGGAGGGAAAGGAAGGATTTGTTTCCTCGGGAGGACGACAGCATCGGAGGTTCATTTTTTCGCTTTTTTGGTCGCTTTTATTTTACTTGTTTATTCCCTTCTTTCCTTTTTTTTTCGTAAGATATAACGAGAGATTAAAATTATCGTTTTTAATACTTGGAAATGAGCCATGGCAGTATATTGGGAAATAAAAGTACGCGTGACATGACTTTCTAGCGGGGGATAAGTAGAAAAACCCATTACTTCAGGATCATAACTGTTAATGATGATCTCAGTATTTGATGGTCGAGCATTAAATATAAGAATGGTCTCTTTCTAAAAAAGCGATGAGGAATAGCTAAATGTTGCCAAAAGACTAGCCTTGCTTGCCAGTAAAGTTATCAGGCGAAAAGGTCTGGAGAAAGGGAAGGACAAAGACACTTTGTCATTCGTACAGACGGAGAGCTACTGTAAATTAGCCGCTTACAAACTAAGAACAATCATATTGTGTGGTAGCGCCGTATGAAGGCATGAGGATAAAGAATAAAGCCCACGTTCCACTTTTTTACCCCCTGCGTGATGTGTATGGTCAAATTCAAGGCGTGACGCATGTGTCGACAAAGGTATCAAGGAAAGTGTGAAATGATAGAAGGCATTCTTGCGTGAACCTCTACTGATCCAAACTTTAAAAAGAATAAGTACATCGGAAAAGGATGCTTGTCTCTGTTGTGCTACAGAAAGCAGTATTATCCGTTTGCATCACGTACTTTGCTTTTGAGAGGTCTTACGTCTCCTATTACATGCTATTTCTTGAGCTCATCTCAACTTACTTTGGGTCTGACCTGGTTTGAAGCCCAGTCACCAGTGCAATTTCAAAAAACTTACAAAGATGTTTCCAGCTACAACATAATCAGGGCCACCTGGTGGCAACGTGAGGGCATCTGTGCGTCGCCAAGGCGTAGAGATTACCTGCATTGAATAAAAGTTGATTTGATGATTTGAGGGTGGCATGGCCACATGCGACCAGAATGGCAGTCACGGCCTCCTGTATGAAAAACGAAGGCCCCGCCAATCCTACGTTAGCCGCGATACCTGCTCAGCCGGACTCAGATATGGCAGTCCACCGTGACCCCCCAAGCAAGGGGTCAATTGCCTACAACCACATGGAAGTCCCGTACAGCTTCCGTTTGCGACCCTCCCTCGACAAGGCAAAGACGTTGGACACGCCGTAGAGGATTCCCCCGTGTCCTTCCTCACTCTTGTCCTCTACGGAGAGAACGGTGGCCCGGATTTGGTAGTCACCGGGGGGACACGTCAAGGGCGACACAATGCGCAAGTCGGGCAGCATCGCAAACCCTTGGTCGTCCGTCTTGACCATGCCCAGAGGACAACGCCAAGGCAGTTGCCCACCCGCCTGGTGCCTGACTTCCTCCGACGGCGCGACGCGCAAGCCCACAAGCTGCACCCGGGCCAAGGCGGGAAAATTCCGCAAAGTCAATTGGTAGTTTTTCTTGTACCCCAAGTGGTCAAGCGGCAAAAGGGGCAGGTCAGGATCCAAGAGATCCACGCTATACGCGCCCACGTCCTGATAGAAGGGGCTTTCATTCGCAAATACATCCGGGTCGTAGGCAGGGATGTACAAGGTCTGGTCAAAGTGGACGTCCACATTTTCCACGCTGGCCTCCACCGCCCCGCCCTTCTCCTGCAAATACTTTGCGATTGCCAAGCCCAACGCGGCTTCCTCCGCCTCTGCAGCCTTCTCTGCTTCGGCGGCCGCGGTGGCAGCTGCAGCGAAGGCAACAGGGTCGTCTCGGACCGCTTCCATATCAGCTTGCAACCGCCTGCGCGCCGTTTCTCGGGCCAAGGCCGCCCGTTCCCGTCGGTCTTTTTCCCCCGTTGCGAGACGCAAATGCCGAGACCCCCCGACCACAGGATCTCGGACCCCCAACGCCCGGAGCGCCCGCCGTGTTTGGGGTCGGGAGGTGGAGGTGAGGACGATTTGGTGCTTCTGCACTTGCAATGCCACTTCTTCCTCCTCGTCTCCCCCCCCACCCTCGGTCCCTGCCTGTTCCGTCGGGGAGAGGCGCCGGCGACGGCGCACCCGGTAGGTGTATCCACCTTCGTCGCCCAATTCTT
>NW_005803585.1:14972-16574 GCF_000240725.1 Microchloropsis gaditana
CTTTGAGATGGAAGAGGGATTGGGCGGGACGGTTTCTTGAGTGTGCAGGACGCGACGTCAGCATGGACATAAGCAGGCGGTCAATGAATGTATTGATAGAAGTTTTGTCTCACGGGAGATATTTGTCGTTACTTTCGTTCCCCTGTGTAAAATGCGAAACTGGAAAACATCTCGTCTTTCCGTCTTCCCCAGGGGTCCGGCCCATTTCTCACGTTTTGCGCAATGTCCCAGCTTTCCAACGAGGAGAAAGTGGGCGCAGGGACATTGATTTAGCATCGTTAAACACAAGGCGTCTGATTAATTCTCTTGCGCCGGGATTGTCTGGAATGTATCGGTGTCTATGTTCACGGTCATGGTGACCGAGTCACCCTCCTGAACTTTTCGCGCAATTTTTGACTTTCTTCTATAGGAGGTAGGAGGCATATGCTGAGAGTCAATCTTTGGTCAATAAAAGGTCCCAACTACGCTTCTTGCTGCTGGTGCTTGAGAATTCCTTCATGCTACATCAGAATTGATGGAAATGCTGTTGCTGGGTGTATGGAGGCTTTTCAATGTGCTTCGTTTTGAACACGCGCAACGGGCCCACCTCTTCTTTTGCTAGTATCCTCTTTCTTTTGTTCCCACTGTCAACTTCACATCCACCTTACGTCAGTGCACAGAAGAGTCCTTGAAATGGCCGCAACATCGTCTTTAACCGAAGAACAAGAGATTTTAGCCGAGCTCGCAGAAGAATTGGGTTCGCTTTCCTCAGGTGCCCCATCGCCTTTGGGAGGGCCCGTGTCGAGTGCGAGAATACCGAACCACACGGCCGTGGAGGACAGCACCAATGGCAACCACGTGATAAGCGGACACTCAAATGGCAATAATGATGACGAGGACGATGAAGATGGCGGGAGCCTTCTGCTTCCTCCGCCGTCCTTGGAAGGGCCTGCCGACACGGGCGACCTTCACGACCTGGAAGACCCACTTCTGTCGACGGAGAGGAAAAGCGAGGATGAAAGCGCCTTCCCCTTCCACCCATCCGCATCGTCTGGTGTGAGGCTCTTGGATGACGTGGAAGGAGTGGACGTTGAGGGAGGGCACAAGGAAGAGGATGAGAAAGGGCTCCAAGTGTTGGGTGACCTCCCGGAGAGTGGGATAGGACGGGGCAAAGATGAAGCATTGCTGGCATCCAAAGGCAAAGCCACCGTGCCAGAAGTCCCGCAACGCATGATAACCATGTCCTTACGGCCTCCTCGGCAACGGCGGCGGTACGACGGCTTCGCTACCTCGTTGCAGGGGAAGGAAGAGGAGGAGGAAGGGGAGGGCGAGGGGGAGGAAGGGGAGGAAGGGAGGGGCGGGAGCCGCGCGCGTCGAAACGGGCAGCCTGTCCGGGGCGAAACATCGTCCGCAGCGGTCAGGGGAGGGCGAGGTGGTGGGGGCGTGGGCCGTGGATCGGGAGTGAGTCGGAGCAACAGTGTGAGTAGCAGCGGGAGCAGCAACAGCGGAGGCATGCATTTGACCCAGCAACCCTTCAATTCCGCCGTCTGTAAAAAACGTCTGTACGGCCCAGGACGAGGCCGGTGGAAGCGTCGACGCTTCGATGGCAACGGTTTCATTGAC
>NW_005803585.1:16848-17687 GCF_000240725.1 Microchloropsis gaditana
GGGAGGGAGGGAGGGAGGGAAGGAGGGGGGGAGAAGCATACCCACGGGAGGCAGGCAGCGTTGGAGGTGTTGACACGGGTCATGGGCGAGGGGCCAGGAAGGGAGGGCGAGAGAGAGAGCGGGAGGGAACGGATGGCTGCGAACCCTATTTATCGGGCAGCATTGTTGGCGTTGGGGGTGCACGTATAAGGTGGGAAGGAGGGCAGGAGGGAGGGCGGGAGGAAGGCCATGGTCAGGGGTAAGTTGAGGCCTAAAGCATCATCACTCACTCTTCCCTTTCAGCCGGGTGTTTCTCGTGGCTGGGGCGTGACGGCCTCTGTCGCCGATGCCGGCAGGATTGGCTGCAGTGAACGTGAAGGAAGGCTTGGGCGTTCCCGCCCAAATTTTGTTAAGGTGGCAAGAGTAGTCTATGTGGAGGGGACGCTGTCTTCCTTTGGAGACACGGTTCCCCACGCCTGGCACGCAGAATGAGCATAGAGAAAGAAGGGGAGGGATGCCCCAAAATCTATGAAGAGCAAGGCCACAAATTATGTGAAGAAAAAAAATGCCAGAAATTATACAGACAGGATGGGTACCGTATAAATGAAAGAGATTCGGAAGATTTTGCTTCTTGCTTCTTCCACGATGTCCGCAGCACCTTCTTTACTGAATTTCAAGCACGCGCCATGAACTTTGTTCCTCCCTCCCTCCTTCATTCCCTCCCTCCTCCTCTCCTTCCCCCCTTCCATCGCTATTTCCCAGTTTATGTATGTATGTGTGCCTGGATATTTTTCTTGCCATGATGCTTTACAGTTGACGCCTCTAAGGTACACAGAAGCTTTCCTTCCTCCTCTCCCACA
>NW_005803585.1:19391-21770 GCF_000240725.1 Microchloropsis gaditana
CCCCCCCCCCCCTTGCTTTCTCCTTTTTTTCCCCCTTTTATCTCCCCCGTGCCTGTTGTAATTACTTTCCTAAACCTGAAAGACTCGTGGGATCGGTATTACTACTGGACGTTTAGATTTTTTACCCGCTTTCGACGGATTACCGTCCTTCCTCCTCCTCTTCCCCCTTCGTGCACAGCTTCAATCAGCTGGATCTCCCCTCGTACTCTTCGCGCGAGGCGGTGAGGAAGACCCTTGTCATGGCCATTACGGAATGCAGCGAGGGCTTCGGCTTTGCGTAAGCGTCGTGGAGCCCGGGAAGCGGGAAAAGGCAGGAAGGGATGGAGAGAGGGAAGGACCAGGGTGGAGCGAGTAGTTCAAGTGGAGAAGTGTGCGTATTACGCAAGCGGTTTTTGGGCATGCGAGAGAAAGTGGATGGATGCGTTGCGGGAAAAGGAAAGACAGCGCCATGCGCTGTGTGTTGGAAAATGGTGCGAAAGCGAGGACGATGGCGTCAAGCGGTGGGGTATGGAGGGGGAAGGCTGACTTCGAATTTGAACGTGGGGACAGACGGCAAAGCAAGAAACTTGCTTTGAAGGAACTCGCACTGAGTTTAAGAGACTACATAAATGAAGAAGAGGAAATAGATGTGAAGTATACGGACGCACCCAAACGGGAATCGGGAAGTAGGGAGCCAGGGAGGTGCAGAGGGAGCGCCTAGCGTGATGGTACCTTCCAAAGAATGGGCTCAGGGGAAGATAGTAGTAATTGACATGCATGAAAGAGTTGTAGGAAATGGCAAGCACAGATCCAGAAAGATGCAAGAGCGCGAAAGGCATCAAATGAAGAAAAAGGCTTCCCTTTACCTTGTGTCGCGCTCCTGGTGTTCTCTCGGCCGTCAAGTGATTCGAATGTTCTACATGTTTAAAGCTTCTTCGACGCCATGCGACAGGTTTCAGTGTATGAAAATGCCCGATGCATGTGACCCCTATATTCTTACGATTACGGGGGACAAAATAACGTATCCCCGCCGCTCCCAGAAAATTTTCCTCACATTCCAAAGGTGAATCGGTGCCGAAATAATGCGCAGGAAAAAAGGAAGCAAGTACGGCGGAATAAAAGACCAGAATCCATGCTGAATTTCCTTTCGGATATGGAGATTTTTTCTAACCGAGGGATGCAAGTCTCTCAACACTTGTGTCAATCCGTTCCTAGAGGTCACTTGGGAAAAAAGCTCATAGAATGTTGGTAATTTTGTGCAATTTCATAAGAGATCTTACGCAGAAAAGGGATCGAAAAGCGGAGTGCCTTTTGTTGTTTCCTGTGTTCCGAGATCGCTCCTGCCTGCTCAAAGAATCATACCCGGACCTTCAGCGGGAAACCGTCACATTCGTGCTCACACGACATACATACCCTTGCTATTGACAGTCCACTCACTTTTCGTACAATCGTGCTGTACGACAGCAGCTTCGGGGTAGACATGATGGAGCAAGATCATGCGCACGCAGAGCAGCGGGAGGAGAAAAGTGCGGTGGAAGCGTCTTCAAACGGTGCGTTTCGGTGTCTTCCATCTTGGCGGAGCATAAAACCCTGACATCCATAGTATGTCTTCCCTTCGTTTTTTGGCAATACAAGTTCACTAGCCATCTTATCCTCCATGCTCTGTGCTTGTCCACCGCTTTTTCCCAGGCACAGCCTTGTCCTCCGCGTCGGAGCGCACGACATCAAATCCCAAGACCCCCTCCTCCTTCCTTTCTTACGCCCCCCGTGACGCCTCAGAGGGCTTGGCAGAGGGACTGAAATCCATCGCCCTCGGCGTCGGCGCGGGCGTTGCAGGCTTAGTGGCCATGCCCGTGGTTGGAGCGAGGGAGAAAGGCGTGTCGGGGTTCTTCAAAGGGCTTGGGCAAGGCGTCCTAGGGGCCGTGGTCCTTCCGACTGTGGGGGTCGTGAATGGCGTGGTGGAGATAGGGGCGGGTATTGTGAATACACCAGAGGTACGTGACACGAAGGCGGTGGGTAATTTCGATTTTTTCGTGCCTGCGGCTCCGAGTTATCCCACAGCCGGGGGAGAGGTTGATTCAGCATTTTTTATGCGTGAGTTGCCAAGCTTCCTGTGCGCTGAGGGTCGTAAAACGGTATTAGACCGGAGGGAGGAAGGGGCGGACTAGGTGGTTGCAACAAAAATCAGGGTAGAGGCAAAGCTTTGGTCGTCTTATTGAAAGAAGGACGATGGGAAACGTGGGGTCACGGTTTTCCTCCTCTCCTTCCCGCCCCTTTGCCCTGCAGAGTGTGAATGCCCGAATGGAAGGGCGGTCTTGGGACGAGAAACAGCGAAAATGGATCCGTTACGATTTGAAGGAAGAGGCCACCCGGGTCTTCCAGGAGGAGAAGGAGGAAGAA
>NW_005803585.1:23579-24741 GCF_000240725.1 Microchloropsis gaditana
CTCCCTCCCTCCCTCCCTCCATCCTTCGCTTCCGTCCTTCCTTTGGGCCTTACCCCCTTATCCTTTCTCCATGTTTATTCTGGCCCTGGATCCTGCCACCCTTGAAAACGAGCTCCACCTGCAAGCTTGCCATACGTGCTCCCTGTCTGGAAAGAGGCTGACGGCCATGCTGGATCCCTTCCGGCCCCCAACTTCCTCCTCCCCTGCCCCTTGAACCCTCCTCCCTGTCGGGGGCACAATCTGCGCATCCCATGAAAAGACTCAGGCGTGTAACTATACAGTACTTATTCCCTCTCTCTCTCCTTCTATCCCCTTTTCGGTTCTTCCCCTGTCACAGGAGCTGTCGCTCGTCGCGGGAGGGCTAGGGTCCACTGCCCTCAGCGAGCTCTCCTCCCTCCACCAGGCCCTCTCCAGCCTCCTGCTCGTGGACGCCGCTGCGGAGGGAGGGAAGGAAGGAGGGAAGGAAGGAGGAAAGGAAGGACGGAAGCGGTGGAAGAGGGACCTGCCCGCCTCCGTCGTGACCATGTCCGCGGGTAGCTGCGACTTGAAGTTGTTAAGGGTGCTTCAAACCCTGATGGGTCTGTCCGAGAAGGAAGCGGAACGGGAGGAGGACGACGAGGAGGAAATGGAGGGCGAGGAAGCAGGCAGACGGCCAGGACACGGCGAGCAGGCAGAAGGAGGAGGGGGAGCGGGCCCCCCGCCCTCCCTCCCTCCCTCTACCTCGCCCTCCCCCGCGTCCCACATGGGCGTGGTCCTCCTCCGAAAGCTGCAGCTCGAGCCCCTGTGGGAGTCGTTGAGTGAGTGTCTGTCGGTGGTGGCAGCCTTGGAAGGGATCTCGGAAGGTAGGGGAAGCAGCGGAGAAGGCGGGGCGAGCCCGGGGGAGGCATTGGGGAGGGAGAGCACGGAGCCGTTGGACGGAGAGGGGGGAGACGGCGAGGATGGCGAGGGCGGGGGGCGGAAAGCCTCCTTGACCACGTCTTCCTCCATGGCAGGACTCTTGGCGAAGATGCTGCCTTTGCTGGAGGCCTTCTTCTTGTGCAACGCCTGGGAGGTGATGACGGCGCACAAGAAGAAACAGAAGGAGGAAGCCCGCAGGGAGTCGTGGGGCCCCCGGGAACGGGAGAGAGAGCGCGCGAGGGAGCGTCGGCGGGCACAGCAACTG
>NW_005803585.1:27890-29170 GCF_000240725.1 Microchloropsis gaditana
CCGTCGTCCACACAGCGATGGAATTGGGGGAGGAGGAGCTGGGGGAGGATGGGATGGAGGAAGGGAGGATGGATCACTTGATGGACACGCACCCTCCCTTGCCACAACGTCATCGGATGGAGGAGAGCAGCAGCAGCAGCAGCAGCGACAGCAGCAGCAGCGATGATGACGAGGAGGTGGAGGAAGAGGAGGAGATGGATGAGGATGAAGAAGGCTTTCATTATCTGGTGCATGGGAGTGAGGAGGAAGGGGAGGAGGAGGAGGGGGAGGACGAGGAAGAGGAAGAGGAAGATGAGGATGAGGAGGAGGAAGAAGACGAGGAGGACGAGGAAGAGGGGGGCGTGACAATCTATGATGTGCATGTGGAAGAGATGGACGACGGTCCATCGGAGGAGGAGGAGGAGGAGGAGGAGGAGGACGGGGAAGAGGAGGAGGAGGAAGGGAGAAGAGGGGAGGGCACGGAGGAGGAGATGAAAGAGGGGGAGGAGATGGAGGAAGACGTGGTAGATTTTGAAATTCGGAGCTCGGCTGTCAGGGAGGACCTGGCTGCCCTGTCGGCTTTCATGCGGGGAGGGGACGGGGAGGAGGAGGAGGAGGAGGAAGAGGAGGAGGACGAGGAGGAGGAGGAGGAGGAGGAGGAGGAAGAGGAGGAGGAGGAAGACGAGGAAGAAGCGGGTTCATGTCCGTCTCCCGTTTCAGGGAGGTTGGCGCCCTTTTTGAACCTCGCGGTCCAAGCCTCCCTGCGGCTTCTGCTGCTCAAGCCTCATGGGCTCGGTTGGAAGGAGGGCGACGGGGCGGGGAGGGCGGCAGTGGGGATCGGGGGTTCTTGACCGGCTTGCAGGTCCCAGAGGGGATGGACGAGATCGCGGAAGTGGTGCGTGACTTCCAACCCACCGAGGAGGAGGAAGGATTCATGCTCCTGGATCAGATTGAACACGAAATGGAGCGGTTCATCCGCGGGATTGGGGCGGGGGAAAGCGGGGGAGGGCGGGGGGGACGGCGACGGAGTCCGGGGGGAGGACGATTTCTCCATGCTCTATATGGCCGAACCGGCGCCCTTTCGGGGAGGACGCGGTGGAAGGCGGGAAGGAGGGGGAGGGGACAACGGGGTGCTCCGTTTCCAGCTTGGGGGGGTTCAGTCAATCAGGGAGGGAGGGGCGGAGGGAAGGGGTGGTGGAGGAAGTCTCGCTCGACCTCTTCCCCTTCGCGCCCGCCTCCGCCACAGCCACGGCCAGCACCCAACAGATTTCCAGCGCCTTCTTCGCCCCCTCCCTCCCTCT
>NW_005803584.1:0-18587 GCF_000240725.1 Microchloropsis gaditana
AGCCCGCACGCCCCCCCCCCCGCTCCAAAGCATCGATCGCAGGGTGTCCAAGACCTCTTCGCTCCCCACTTCGTGTACCAGGGTGTGGAGGACGCCGGCGGTCAGATCGAGATGGCTGTCTGTTTTTCCTAAGGGCGGATGCACCACCGTCACCCGCGGCAAAGGAGGCAGGCAGAGCCACTCCTGACCCTCCCAGCACCCGCGTCCTTCCTTGAATTGGCAACGGTTACTGCGCGAGCGGCCTGCTCCGTTCTCGGGGGCAGAAAGAATCTTTCCCTCCCCTCTCTCCTGACCCACCGGGAAAACCTCGGCCTGGGCGGCCCGCAACGCCGACAAGGGGCACATGGTCGGCGAGGCCGCCGCGCCCGAGCGGTCCTGGTCTCCCTTCGTGGTCTCACGGCTACCTCGTGATGCTCCCGGGAGGGGAGCGGCGGGAAAGAAGGGAGGACGGGCAGGTGGAGCCCGAGGGACCACGGGAGGGGCCCTGCTTCCTCCCCCACTCCGCGCTAGGTAGAGGCGGCCGTCCTGCACGAAGCTGAAGATCTGGCCGGAGACTTCTTCCCGGCACCACACCTCGTCCGAATGCTCGTCGTCCTTTAGAGGATTCACTTCCTCCGTCTGCCCGTCCAGGCGCGCGTTTGCAATCATAGCCCCGATGCGATGGGTGAGGGAGTGGGAGGGGGGACGTGCTTGAACGGCCACCAGGGAGGGGGAAGGGGGGAAGCGGGCGCTTCGGGCCCCAGTGCAAGGGTTGGCCGCGGGCGCTGCTCCCGGTGCACCAGGGACTGCGTACATGCGGGAAATGAAGCAGAGCTTGGCCACCACGAAGCTGTGGTAGGGCGACAGGCACGCGAGCATGAAGCGCGCCTTGGTCTTTTCTCGAGTCTGCGGCCAAGTACGCTCCACCCACGCCAGCACATTTCCTCCCTCGCTCCCTTCCCTCTCATTTTGGGCCGGGACCGTGGGGTCGGCGCCGCAAGCAAGCAGAAGCCTCAGGGCGCGAGTGCCCGATGCCAGGTGAAGGGGGCATGGGCCGAGCGAGGGGGGGGCGCGGGCATTGATGTCCATACCTCCGTGTTGCAGCAGGTACCGCAACAAGAAAGGCATGTCCGCAAAGACCTCCACCGCCAAGTGCAAGGCGCTGTAACCCCTGCCGTCCACCTCGAGGAGCGGGCATTTCAAGTGGAGGAGAAACTTGACCCCTCTTTCAAAGCGCGCCTCAACAGCCACTGCCAAGGGCTGAGCGAAGTCCTCGTCTCGGGCGCTTACCAGCTCCCGGTCGTGCTCGAGCAGCGCTTGCACGCTTTCAAAATCCATCAGCTGTAGGCTCCGGAATAAGTCGTTGTCGTTGTAGATTTTTGGCCTTCGAATAGGTACGACTGCATCCGCGACGCGGATCCAATCTTCCTCCTCCTCTTGGTCCACGACACTGCGCCTGTTCTTGGCTTTTGCAGAAGACTCGACGCGCTGACGCTTAGCAACACCATGAGGTCTTGTCATCCCTTTGACGCCATCATTCCCAGCAAAACCCTTCGGGAGAGTAGAAATGGGATCAGGTCTTCTGTCACTAGCGAAGAGTGATTCCTGTTCTCGGTCCTCCTCTTCCCGCAGTAGCTTCGCAAGTAATACCATATCATCGTCCTCATCATCCTGCACTTGACGTGCTCTCGGGACAGCCATAGCAGATGACATTAATTCCAATCTAGCGCGCCCGCCAACCCAAGCTGCAACTTTTAATCGAGCCAGGACGTTTAGACATCCCACTCAAGTTGCCACCTGTGTCAAGGACCGTCCCCGCGGGGAAAGTCGTGAGTCATGGCGTGGATGCAGGCATGGGGTGAAGGGCGGCATTCCAGCGGGTTACTTCGTTTCTTAGTGTTTGTCCCACTTGGGGGCAGGTCGCTGGCACAGTCTGGCAACCTCCCCCTCCTCGCTCTCCACCATCGACTCGCCCCCCGCCCTCAGCCTTCCTCCCCGGGCCCGCCCGCCGCACGGGTCACTCCTGTGGCGTGTGCACGCGAAGGGGGGGTGGTTGCAGGCTGCGATCTGTCGTCTTGTCACATAGATGTGGGGAGACGAGGAAAGAGGGCTGTCGACCGTGGGGTCTGCCCCCTCAAGCAACCTCTCGAGCGAAGGGAGCGGCAGGAGGAGGAGGAGGGTACATGGGGCCTCGACGCTCAATAAGAGCACGTATGACGATACACTTGCTTCCAAGCATGGACTAGACCCTTCTTTACGAAGAGGCTGATAGTTTCCTTCATATTCCTGTGGTTCTGACGTGCCCTTGCAACCCTTATTTATCGTCTTATCGCCATCCATCCTCCTGTGCTTCTTCGTGCCCGCTCTACCTTGTCCTGCCTAACGCCCCTCTCTCTCGTTCATATCCTGGCAATAACAGTGATTCCACAGAGCGATGGGGATCGATCTTAAAAGCGGTGGTCGCCGTACGGGCCACAAGGTGCGTCGAAATGGGGGGTGGCGGAGACAGGAGTGGGGTCTAGGCAGTGTGGGATGCGTGCATGCGTTTACAGAGACACCGAGTTTCCCCTCCAAGTTTCATCAGCATCTTTTTGTGAGAGGACGAATGTTTTGGGCGAGGAAGCGGGAGTTTAGACAAAACGACGTGAGCGATGTATGATCGAGCCGCGTGTGGGTTGTGAAGTGCACTAGTATTGGTTGCGCGGAGGCCGGACGGCCAGTGGATGAGTTGAGCGTCGCTAGACACTGTGGGGAAGGGTGGATAGGCTCGTAGCTTACGCTCAATTTATGTCTCTCCCGTTCTCCTCAGACCCGCACGGCCCCCAAGTCGGACAATGTGTATCTGAAGCTGCTGGTCAAGCTCTACCGCTTTCTGGCCCGACGAACGGATTCAAATTTCAACGCCGTCATCCTGAAGCGATTGTTCATGTCCAAGAACAACCGTCCCCCCATTGCCATCTCCCGTCTTGTGCGGCACATGAAGGGGAAAGAGGGCAAAACGGCGGTGATCGTCGGCACCATCACGGACGACGCCCGCATGCTGGAGGTCCCCAAGCTGAGTGTGGCTGCCCTGAAGGTGACGGCGACGGCGCGGGCGCGCATCTTACAGGCAGGGGGGGAGATTCTGACGTTCGACGAGCTGGCGCTCCGGGCGCCCAAGGGGACGAACTGCGTGTTGCTGCGCGGACCTCACGACCGAGAGGCCTTGTCGCACTTCGGGCACCGCTCCACCGTTGGAAACGTCCACACCCACGACAACGTCAAGCCGTACACGCGATCAAAGGGCCGAAAGTTCGAGAAGGCCCGTGGTCGCCGGCGTTCGACGGGTTTCAAGGTCTAAGAAGGGAAAGGAGGGGGTGGCGGACGCAGGGAGCCCGGTGCCTGCTGGGGGTAGACGGAATAGGATGGGGGGGGGGGAGATTTTTTTCTCATTGTGAGTTTCTGGACGCTACCCTCGTTGCCAAGTCCGGAGATAGAAAGGGCAAGGGGTCGGGCCGGAGCACGCGTCAGCTTTTTTTCCATTCCTTCGCGGAGATGTGTTCGCGTAGATCCGGGGGGATGTGTGGAAATAGTGGAGCAGAGATTGACGTGAAGGATAGATTGTAACAGGTCGGGAGCTGGAAAAATCCTCTTGAGGAGGAAAGACGCTGGGTGCAACGAAATTTACGAGAAGAAAAAAATCGAGCTCATACGGTGCGATGACCTGACTGCTCTCTCAGTGTGGTTGCTACTTGCGTCGATATCATGTTGTGCGTGCGCTCGTGCCCACGTGATGCAGATCGGGCACTGTGGTGGGTCTCCTTCTGGGATCGCGTTTGGTCAGGTGGGTCTTCGGCTGCCACCATGCGACTGCTCTTGACGAGCGCACACGGGCGTATGATAAGCTTCCCTCACTCCTTTGGACCGCTAAGGCACTTGTACTCTATCCAGGTGTCAACCTGTTTTGTTCCTTTTCCATGGCTTTTTCTACATGTCACCACCTCCAGCGCTTTCCTCGCCTTGGGCATTGGTGGAAACGCGCAATCCTCGCATCCCTTCGCTCGCGAGCCCTGGTTTGGAGATGTCTCGGAATACATGAGCCAGATCCGGTGCCGTTGCCTTGTCACCGACCTTCGCTGTTCCATTCATCTCCGTCCGTCCAGCGGTCATCTTGGGTTTCCTCTTGGTCGCTCTAGCCCCCCTCGCTCCTCTCATCACTCTTGTTCCTGCTATGGCATTTGACTCCAAGGTATTTTCATCGTTCACGACTAAGTTGCCACTTTCCTTGGAGTTATCTGCAACTTCACTTCTAATACACTTCCGCTTCTGCGGCGGAACGGAGGGAACAGATGACGACGATGACGAAGTCAGACCAAGGGTGTAAGATAGCGCCCGAAAACACACAACCACAGCTGAAGTTTGATCTTGCTGCAGTGTTATCTGCCCACGGACCCCCTCATGTTCGTGGTTCATTGACCTCAACCGCCGGCAGATTAAGTTGGTAGCTGTGTGTAGGCCGACGCGAAGGAGGCTTCCAGGTGAAAGACGGTATCGAGAAACCTCTTCCTGGTCAAAAACAATCTCAAGCAATGCCCCGCATGGCATATCTTTGTTACCTTCAGTACTTTCAGCTTCAGTCTCTTTCTTCAATCCGCCCATGGTGAAAAAAAAGAGGGATGAAGAGGGGTCGAGCTGTGCCTTGTTCTCCCCTCCAACTTCTTCCATCCCATCTTCGCCATTTCCTACCACCGTGACTGTCGCATGATTGACGAGACAGCCGACTGGATGCAGGTTGATGGCATCGGCCAGGCTCTGAAGGGGACCACCCTTCCAGTCTTGGGCAGAATGCCGGTTCACGACGAGGGAGGCATAGCTCGGCTTGGCGAAGCACAGTGATACACACGAGTTGGATGGCAAAGATGCTAGAGGTGCCAACAAGCGGTCAAAGTCGCGTTCATAAGCTAGCAAATCTGCACCATCGCTCTCTCTGCATTTCTGTGTTTCAATTTGGTCAGTCATGTGGAGGAAGAAGGGAAAGTAGTCGATATCTTCCCATTTGCCGAGCCCCTTGCAAATATGCATTCCGTTCTTATTTTCGGCTTTTTGCATTTCTTCCAATGCCACCATGTCCGCAGCTATTTTCTTTCTTGAGGGCTTTGGTACTCGACCATTTTGACGGATTCGACCCCGGCGCGGCGATGTAAAGGCTCTCGGGGCAGTCACCGACTGTATTGCGACAGGCTTGGAAGCTGAGCCCACCACTCTCTTGCTCTTCACAGAAGCTAAACGGGTCGAAAGTGTTGGAGGAGCATCCAAAGAAGCGTTAGAGCTAACCGTCTCCGAGTTCAAATGGCGAAAGTGGAAGATAGGGGGAGGGCATGTAGGTACGTTTGATACATATTTTTGGGGAATGGTGCTTTTTTTGTTTCGGTTTTTTTGTGAGTGAGCCCATGGGATTTTTTTTCTCCAATGCGATTCACCGCTTTCTGAAGGATAAGGGGGGATGGGGATGTGTGTTGTAGTGCCTGCTTTGGTTTGAGCTACTGTGTGCGCTCTTGGTGAAGGCGTGCTTCGACCAGTAGCAGTCTTCAATTGCATACCAAATACAGACTGATGCGCTATGTGACTTTTGAGTGAATCCTGATGGGATGAAACAGATTTCAGACGAACTTTGTTGGGTGAACAACGCGGAAATGTTTTTCTGGACAAGGAGACACCGGACTGGCTTATCTTTAGAGACGTCGTGCAAGTGGCATTCGGGGGCAGAGATTCTTGCTCTTCAGCATTTTCTGATACTTGTTTATTTTTGAATATTCGTGCACTACGACGCATATTTTTGTTCGGCATACACTGTGAAATTGATGTTGGACGTCATCGATGAGGAGGGAAGAAAAGGGGGGTAGAGACGGGAGGTTGTCGACGAGGATAAATGCACACCAGGAATGATAAAGAACGCGCGCATTTCTAGCGTGCAACATGACTCATTTCTACTCGGAGCTATGATGGCCGCGCAAAGAGAGAAATACAGGACGGGTAGGGGGGGGCAGGGGGGAAAGCTAGGAGGAACTAGTCGCGGGAACGTACCACTCAGCACCGTGGACGGGCAACCGTTTCTTTCGAAAGAGCTCCGGGTAGCTTCAGGGAAGGGCACGTTAAGCATAAGATTCCGGGTCATGTATATGATGATGTTGCTCCCTCGCAACACAAATGAAGGCTGTATCTTATAATTTAGACATTTGATGATACAAGGAACCCAGATCACACAGTGTCGATTGGAGCAAGATTCAGTGTGCACCTATTCGCATGTGACTCCGAGGAATCCTGGCAAAACTCTCGTCGGTGTGGCTTCAAGGAAGTGCACAATTTTGATCACGTTGCTGTAATGAAGGGATTTGGTGCTCCTTACGTAACGTTGCGTCGGTAGATCACCGCTATGCAATCCGGTAAACCTTTTAACAGATATTGTGAAAATGACGACTGGTGAACAGAACGGGCCCAAGCGAGTCCAAAAACGCGCTGGAGGCGAGGCTAACGGCAGCAGCTTACGCCCTGGACGCGGCATATGGCAGCAAAGCTATCAATAATCATTTCAAAGGAGTTAATGACGGCGGGGAAAAGGATACGGATGGCTTCCTTCCGACGCCCGGGCATTCACTTCTCCTTCCTGGGTAAGCGACTAGATCTACCACAACCGAGCGGCAATGTCATCATCTTATACTACTTGTGAGCTCGAATTCAAACAAACAGCAATCAAGGCTAGACTTTGGGAGTTGTCAGCAGATTTCCTTTGCATAGCTGCAATCCTTTTTCTTTACGCCAGTCATGTCCTCTAGGAATCTGTGCCACTTGTTACCCTTGTCTTTTCCGCAGCAGCAGTTGCGACGTTCTCCCCCGATAGGCCTTTTTTTGAGGAATTGCCTGTGCGTAATACCTGACTCGGCATGATAAATGAACCTTTACTTATCACGCCTCTACCATTAGTCACGCCGCCGCCATCAGAGCTTGTTCCCCCGTAACCTCCAGCTTGTAGGCTTTCGCCGCCCCCCGTGCCTTCCGCATTCGAACTCCGTCGCTCACGTGGGCGCCTAGGAATGACGGGAGACTGAGGATGTGCAACGAGATGATGAGGCATCATGGAGCTCATGGAGGTGCCGGGCATGGGTGGATGAAAGTAGTAGCCAGGAGGCGGGGGGGTCGGATAAAACCCGTTCGGTCCAAGAAATCCAGGACCAGCGGGGTAAGGGTAGGCTGGTGGTGGCTGCTGGTGATGCACCTCAACCGAGTTGGATGCTGTAGGAGGGTTTGAAGAAGAGCTTCCTTTCACACCGCCGGTCAAGTTGAGTATGCTCTTGAGGTTGTTCGTTGCCCCTCCCACTTCAGAGCTCTTCGATGTCACCAAGGTTTCCTGTTGCAGGTTATCCCCCTCCTTTTGCAAGGATAAGAGGCCCATGACACGCGCCATGTCATCTTGCTTGGCCTTGGCTTCCTCTTCTTGAATGCGCTTGGCAATCGTGCCTGCAGCCTCACGCGAGCGCCGCCGTTGGAAGCCAATCGTTCCATCCGGACCTTTCGCCTTCGAGTGGCGGCCAAAACTGTCCTTCGCTCCCGCCCTTCTCCCATCCCCGCCTCCTTCCTCCTTGTCGCGTCCGGTTTCTACAAGGGGAAGGGACACGACGGGCTTGCTGGTGTGTACGCGGACCGCCACCTCCATGGCGTTGCGAGGATCTACCCTCTTGCCGTTCCGGACAGTCATCGCTGCGTTGGGGCGGGAGATGCTGTCCATGCCTTTCTCCTTCCCCGTGAGCGAGGCCAATAGGTCCCGCCCCATCTGGTTGCTTCCCGTCGACATGGGAGGACAAGAGGCCGAGACCGAGCCCACTGAAGGCGCTTGTTGAGATTTTCGCCCTTGCTGCGGAGCCTGCTGTGGAAACTGCTGCTCCCGCGTCAAGATTTTGACGGGTATCGGCGTGATTCCGCCCTTTTCAATTTCTTTCTTGCCAGTCCGTTCCTTCTGCTGCTGAGGTTGCCTTCCCCCCCCGGATTTCCCTCGTACCGTGCCCCCCATCGCTTGATCCCCTCCCTCGTGTACCGCCTGCTCCCGCTTTGCATCCAAGGTCCCACCTGCTGCCGTGGTCTTCAAGAGGGCCGACCAAGGAAGAAACTTTCCACGGTAGGGCGAGCAAGTGCCCTGCAAGGAGGTCCCGCCGATAAATTCTTGGTCGAACAAAACTTCCACACAGGCGCTTTGCGTGTGCAAAGCCACCACCGTGCCTCGCAAGCCAAAAGGCACGCCTAAACCGGTCAGATTCACCACCCGGTCCCCCAACTCGGGTTTCCCTGCCAAGCGCCGCGCCACGTCAGAGGGCTTGTGAGACAGAGCGCAGTGCACTTTTTCTGGGCTCAGCTCTACCGCAACGACTTTCACGTATTTCGCGCCGGCTTTCTTCGCTTTGGCTTGCAATTCGTCAGCGCTCCGCTCAATGGCTCGGATCGCCTCCCGGGACAGGACTTGGGTGGTCAAGGGGACCCGGGGCATGTTCGCCGTCACTTGTGTCGCTAGCCAGGTTCGAATCTTCTCCAACTCGGCCGCACAGTTCGCGCCAAAAAGACGTTGGCCTTCGTAATTTACTTCGTTCGGCCGACGTCGCAGCTCCTCAAACAAGCGGGGGAACGCGTCCATGTAGGCACGCAAGAGGAGGACGGCCTTCTCCGAGTACTCCCAGGGCACTCCTCCAGGTTCCGTGTCCCCCTCCTCGCCCGTCTCCGCGCTTCCCACGATTCGCACCACGTCCACGGCCGCGGCCCATGCCTTGCCACTGCCCGCTCCCGCCACTGCCTTCCGCCGGACGTAGTCAGGCAACACCCACTTGCTGCGCACCTTCAGGTTCAGGCCCAAGTCATGTTTGCCCGGATTCACGAAACACGACCCCGTGACTTTCCCTAAGACCCTGCCGTCAATATTGAGGGCTCGAATCACCTCACCGGCGTCAAAAAACTTGTTCCCAAATGCCTTCCTCGCCAGAAGACCAATGGGCCGATCCGGCTCCCCGCAAGCCAGCTCCACTTTAACCTGCTCTTGTCCCCCTTTGTTGTAACCAACCACCTTCCCCGTCATTCCTTTCAATTTCCCCTCCTCCAGCACCACCACCTCCGCGCCCAACGGCAGCCGGTCCAACAACGGCACTGGCCCTTGCTCGATAAAGCGTGGATCGGCAGTTGGCACGGACCACATGGCGAGTTGAATCGGCACATCTGCCTCGTGCGTGCCGAAGACTTTCTTGGTCGCCCCGGTGGCGGGGCATCGCTCCAGGCCTTGCAAGGCCCGCACTTTCAGCGTCATTTCCACCTTGCCCAAATCCACGCCCCCCTGACCCACTGTACCGCGCCCGTTCAGGTATGCCTTCTGTTCCTTTTCGATGAAGACATCCCAAGCCGTCTGTTCTTCCGGGGTGAGTTCTCGAGACACCGTCGTCGGCTCCCCCCCCCCTATCGCTCCCTCCAAGCGATATTCCACCTTTCCATTTGTGACGGCAGTTATCCTAGCTTCGTGCATCATCGGCCAATTTACGTACACGGGTCTCCCCACAATCTCGGGCGCGAGCGTCTCGATCGCCGGGAGGCTCGTGACGGGCAGGGAGAGGCAAATGGTCCGGTACCGAGAGTCTGACCCGTTCACGTTGACTTTCAGGGCCTTTATCTCCACCTCTTGGATGGGCAAGACTTTCAAGGAGGGAAAGCCGGGCAAGGGAATGACAGTTCCCGGAACCAGGCAGGGCGCGAACGAGGTGAGGGAGGCGGGGCTGTAGGAGGATGGGGTGACGGTCGTCTGGGAGTGGGTCAGGTCGGGAAAGAGGGCGGGGTTGCAGGACGGGACCGTCAAAGACAGGGCGGGGGAGTGTCGGAAGGTCAGGATCTTCCCAAAGCTGTTTCGTTTCTTTTCGTCGCTTGTCAAGCTGGACTCGGGACAGTACTTCTTGATCGCCTCCCGCAGCCTTGTCTCATCGATGAAGGGGATCAGCACCACCCCCTCCCACGGATTGTGCTTCCCGTTCATGTCCACCTTGAATTCTTCTGGGTAAAAATCAACGATCGGGGATGTAGGATTCGTCATCAAGAACTGATAACGCCGGGGCAGGAACTTGGCCGATGCCGCCGGGAGGCAAGACAAGAGCTGCTCAAAGGGAAGGAAAGGCTCGCCCAGTTCGAACTTCAGAGAGCCCACAGCCCCCGCCAGGTTTTTCACGTCCGATATGAGCGGGCCGTAGTGGTAGGGGAAGAACCATTTCCAGGACACGCAGCCTTTCACATAGTAGGCCAGACACCAGGCAAGGCCCTCCGCGTACCTCTTGCACAGGTCTTGGACGACAGGAGAGCACTCGGGATCGAGCACGCCCAATTTTTCGAAGTAGTACCGGCCGCGGAAGTTTTTCTTAACGGGCTCCGGCACACTCAACGCCTGCTCCGCTTTTCCTTTTTTGGTGCCCCCACCGTCAGGGCCTGAGCCCTCTTTGTCGACCGGGATGGGTGCGAAACCCAGCAACACCCTCGCCCTTTCTTTCGAGATCTCTCCCTTCTTCACCGCCACAGCCATGGCCATCTCGTACTTCGATTGTGCTTCCGCCTCGATCTCGGCCAGGGCCTCCTCGCTCGGCACCTCCGCACCCCGGACCCCAAACTTTTTCTGGGTCCGACGCCGTCGGGCATTGAAGTCCGCCACGTCCTCCTCCCGCGCCTTGAGGATGTCGTCTTCCATGGCCCCTATCGCGTCCAAGAAAGCCTGGAGGTGTTCGATGTCAATCTCTCCCCTATTAGTCAGATAACCCTGCCCCTCCCACGTTCGATACTGCTCGCCATAGAGCTCGAAGAGCTTGTCAAAAGCGTGCTCACTAATGTCCAGGGAGGGCAGATGGGGGAGGAAATCGTTGCCGACCAAGAAGGTCAAAAAGACGAAGTCGTCCACGATGCGTTCCAAGTGCACCTCCCTTTCCTCTTCCGGCACGTCCCTCAGGAACTCAAATTCCAGGTACTCGCGCAAGATGGACAGGTGCAGCAACTGGAAACTCGCCTCCTTCGTCTGTTTGATCACCGTGTTGGCAGACGAGCCGCCCGGCCCAGCCCGGCCTCGCCCGAAGTCGATCACCTCCCTCAGGAGGGTAAAATGCGGCTCGTGCGTGGCAAGCGCCAGCATGATCAGGTCGGCGTCCTGCCCATACATGCAGTGCCGTACATTGGCCTGATAGGAGGGCGAGGCCTTCAAATCCCGCATGTACTGCATGATCTTGTGCTCCCCCTCCCCGGGTATGGCGTGCCCCGAGTAAATTATGGTCAGGCGCCGCCAGAGCGGGTCTTCCCGCATCTTCTTCCGGATGAAGTACTGGAGGTGTGCATCCACCACCGCCATGAACTCGGTGCCTGGCGTGATGCAGTTCGAATCAAAGACTGTCGCCTCGTCCACGGAGACGCCCCTCTTCCCCGCTTCTTCACGCGCTTCGGCCGCGTCTTTGGCGGCACGGAAGCGGCGTGATCTTTGTTGATTCATCTTTGCGCGCGGCGCCACGCCATCCACGGCCACGTAGAGAAGCTTTTGAGGCTTTACGATCTGTGTCACAATGCGGTCCACGTAGTTCCAAATGTTCTTCATCATTTCCTCCTGGCTGAGCCCCTGGCAGACCTCTTGGTCGTTCGGATGCGTGCACGCGTGGATGATGCCGTTCATATCCAGATATAAGTTGTCGAATTCTGGGAGCAGTGACAGGTCCGAGATGACTTGGTTGACCGATACGTACCGCTCCGATAGCCAGCGGTAAAACTTGGGAACTCCCATGGCTGAGGCCTAGGAAGAAAGTGAGGCTCCATGCGTCAGAAAGTACAGGCAACACGAGAAGAGGAGCGGAATCAGGGCGCATTCACATTTCGAGCTTCAGCACACACGGCATGACAGCCAAGGTACGATTTCTATTACACACATGATCGACAGAAATATTTTTTTCAGATTTTTTGCCTCACACCTCTCGCCAGCTCTTGTGGCACTGAACAACTAAAATCAAGCGCTACACAGAACTGCCACTATTATCATCACAATTTCAGTTTCCCTTTTCCGAAAAAAGGATATGATAGCCGCAATGTGATCGATCACACATACAAAGGTCAAACGAGGTACCACGCTTTTAAGCGACACAATTCAGCTGCAGTAATTGCTGTGAGGCGACAGGCCCGTCGTTACTCAACACTGCCACGCGATAGCCCTGTCGAGTGAAAGCATTGCCCGAACTAGGTGCCCTTTTATCATCTGCCACCGTTCATGGCTGACCGGTATATACTTACTTGTTAGACGTCTTCTTAGCCTTCCCTTTACCAAAAGGAATCGAGGGTGTGAACAAATGAGTGTCCCTCTTCCTTTAACTGTTCCCTATACAAGACGGAGAGTGTGATATGGAATGCTTTCGGAAATGAGTGCGCAATCAGTAAAGCCCGCACGGTTTCTTAACAGGATACACAGAAAAATAACTTGTCGCTACCCTGAACAAGCTAGGTACGCGGTGTGTCGCGCTATTTCACTATACTTTCACATTACTTCTCATTGGAATCATACTTCGTAGCATGGTGCAGGGACACGGATCTCCACAGACATGCTTCCCAGAAGGAGAAGATGAGCAGGCTGAAGCCGCCCTGCCCTCTCGAAGTCGGTTTGTCGGGGGAAGAGGAGGGTGCACCTTGCATCACATCATCATCATCATCATCGCGGAACAATTTGGGCCCGAATCGCCTAGTTTCAGCCCCCAAGAGAGGGCCCACGTATTTTGTCGAGTCGTCCCTAATAGCTCAAGCTTTTTTGTTTATTCATGAAAAGAATCTCACTAATGATTGGTGACCCTATGTGGTGACCCCTGGTAGGAATGACGACACAGGCTCCGAACAAAGCACATCGAGGGTACCTCTTGCATCGCATCATCAAAGAGATGATGGCGAGGCATGGCGAGGCATAGCGATCATCACCCGAGGTCTCGTCATGGCGTCTCACGCGATCTCTGAAGTTTCGTGCGAGTAGATGTCGAGTCCTGAGTTTTTTAGCAAACTCTGGTGTGAAAAGCAATTATGGCACCGCGCATGGTGGGAGCTTTCTTTTGAAAGCTGTCCGACAGTATGGTAGGGATACTGCAAGGACGTATCTTGAGCGCACTGGTCGACGCGGCAGGAGGATTGCCCGTGCACGCCTCAGGTCAGCGAGCCTTCGCCCTGTCCGGCCTTCCCACTGGGTTTACACCCACAAGTCATGCTATCATTCAGTGCTTTGGCAAATCGGTGAGCTGTTAAAGTAAGAAGTGCTTCAATTTTCCATCAGCCACGAAGTCTGGCTCACGAAAAAGCGCGAGGAGGCCATGGGTTACCTGACTTACGACACGCCCTAGCCAGAGCAATATATGGTCATAAGTCCCTATGATTGTATGGACGTTGCCTGCTCTCAAGTGTTGGCTTTTCATGCCAAGAGCTCTGCTTCATCACCTGTCACGAACACTGACAAAACAGCTTATCTGAAAGGAAAGCGAAAGAAACTCCTCTTAAAAGCCCAGTCTAAATAGTGTCTTTAACTATGCCCTTACATGCGAAGTCATGTAGAACGCACAATCTTTCTGCTGTGTTGGTGGCAGGCTATTGCCTGTCGTACGAAGTGTCTGCGTGTCTTTTTCTTGGCCGCATGCCTCTTCCTGTCCCGTCACGACTTTCGCTGTAGTTGTCTCCTTCTCCTTTTAAGCCTCATGACACCCCCATGTCCTATCGATATTGTGCAAACAGACACGTGCGTCCTTCCTCGCGGTAGCTAGAAGTGAAACAAGAAGCCAGCCATGAAATTGCTTACCAGTGTCGTCGTTCTCTCAGCGGCCGCGATCCTAAGCGTCGTGAATGGCTTCATGACGCCGGCCCCCCAAGCCTCCTTTGTCGCCAAGTTGGACCCTGCCATGTCCAGGATTCATCGAAGCCGCGCATCTCCTAGCATGGCTTTGAGCACAGCGATGGGTGCCAATGGAGCGTGGCGCTTCTTGTCCGCTGCCCGCAAGGCCGCCGTCTCCCTGCCTACCAAGTCCTCAACAGCACTGGCATCCAGCGCAGCAGACATGGCCCCCAAGAAAAAAATGACCGCCTTTGAAATGTACGAGAAGGGCAGTGAGCTGATCGTCAACCTTTTTCCCATTTGGACCGTGCTCTCCTCGGGCCTTGCCCTCTACCGCCCTGAGCTCTTCGCCTGGTTCACCACCAAGTACTTTACCTGGGGACTGGGGCTTCTCATGCTCTCCATGGGCATCACCCTCTCACCGCAGGACTTCGCGGACGTCCTCAAGCGACCCTCGGCCGTACTGGTGGGTTTCATCTTCTGCTACTTGTTCATGCCCGCCTTCGCCTACGCCACGGCGCAAGGCTTCGCCCTGAGCCCCGAGATGGTCGCCGGCCTGGTCCTGGTCGGGAGCATCAACGGGGGGCAGGCCTCGAACCTGTGCACCTACATTGCCAAGGGCGACGTGGCTCTGTCCGTGATGATGACCACAGCCACCACCCTGGGCGCCATCTTCATGACACCCCTCCTCTGCAAGTTCCTCCTCGGGGCCATCGTCCCCGTCGATGCCGTGGGCATTGCCCTCTCCACCGTTCAAGTCGTCCTGGCTCCCATTGTCCTGGGTATGCTGGCCAACAAGTTCTTGAACCGGGCCGTCAAAGCAGTGCTGCCCTTCTCCCCCGTGGTGGGCATGGTCTCAACCTGCCTCTTGGTTGCCTCCGCGGTCGCGCAGTGCGCCCCGGCCATTCTGGGCGCGGGGTGGAGCCTGCAAATCGCCACCATCTTCTACCATCTGGTCGCTGGGGTCGCTGGATATGCCATCCCGCGCTTCCTGAAATTTTCTGAGACGGACTCCCGGACTATGGCGATTGAGACCGCGATGAAATCGTCCGCTTTCGGATTCCTGTTGGCTAGCCTCCACTTTCCTAATTTCTTGGTCCGGGTTCCCCCCGCCGTCTCCGTGGTGTGGATGGCTGTAACAGGCTCGACTCTGGCGGTCATCTGGCGTTTCATCCCGGTCAAAGACGAGAAGAAATGAGCGGCGACTGCAAAATCGTCTTCCTTGTGCTGAATCAGAGGAAGACTATAGCAGACGATGATCGAAAAGCTTTTCTCGAAAAGATCGCATGCATGTTTGCCTCTGATTGTTGACCGGCACGACGTGATCCGTACCCCTGTTCCCTGTTTGTGTCTCTGTGAGCGCGTGTAGTTGTGGTTAAGTGAGTCACAGGGTTCTGAAGTGTCATTATTTGTCTGACAAATGTCATGTATGTCCTGGGATAACCTGAACGTAACAAGTGGACATTTATGTTTGTTAATGATTCTTTAAAGATACTCTTCTACTCTTTCATATCTCTACCTTTCAATCATTTTTTTTTAATTTTTGGGGGTTTTACGACACCAAAGTAAGGAAGTGAGAAATCGAGAAAAGGTCGATTGGGGGCGGCTTTCCCTTTACCTGTTGAATACCGCATCAACGAAGAGGTTCCCTTCCCAACTTAATAGTCATGCGGCGGATATCGTATGTTTACCCAAAATTAGGGAAGCTTGTCCTTTGATGGCTTAAATTAGTGGATTCGGTGTGAACCGGCAAGCCATCGAAAAAAAGGAAGGATTGGAAACGGGCTACTCGTTCCGAAGGGAAGGAGCCAGGAGGTTCAACGAGGGTATCCTGACGGCCTCTGTATTTCTGTAATTGAGTGTGCAGTGTTCTGTTTTACCGTCAAATGTATTCGTGATCCAATTCTAATCTGTGCACAATGCTCATACTCATTTGCTCGTTTGCTACGCGCATGTTACACGTAGGTGTTTAGGTATGTTGCAACAGGCCTGCGCGCGCGTGGAATCCCCTATCTCACGCCGTGTATGTGCAGGAGCAGCTGCTGCTCGGATAACCCCGAGAATTGCTGCATTGCGTGCAGTTTCCAAGCATTTCACATATAGCGAACGACAATTTACCTCCAGTACTGGCGCTTCCAACAACCCTGAAGCTCGCCCACCTTTTCCCCCTTACACATTTGAAACAGCCACTGAAAAGGTAATTCCTTACACACCCGCAACAAGTGGTTTTATGATCTAGCTTGACAATTTAGTCCTCTCATTAGGTTCGAAAGGCACAAGACGCTTGGAATACTCGAAATCCTGACGTCGTAGCTCTAGCATGTACGTCTTGTGGCTGAACTCGGGTTCTGGTCATCCTTCTCTTCATTTCTCAACCTCCTTTTCGCTGTCACGTTCGATAGACACACCCGACAGCAACTGGCGGAACCGAGACGAATTTTTCCAGGGTCGTGAGGTAAGTAGCGGGCCTGGCATCTTTACCTTCCAAGAGTGGTGAAGACTGTGCAATCTCTGATGCGTGTCTCTGCACTTCCTATGCACACAAGGCAATCAGAGCATTTCTGCGGAAAAAGTGGGCGAAAGAGCGCGATTATTGTCTGATGAAAGAGCTCTGGGGTTTTCATGGTAATCGAATCAGCGCCCGATTTGAGTACGAATGGCACGACGGGCAGGGTCAATGGTGGCGATCACACGGGAACGAGCAATGGGAATACGATGCGAAGGGTACGTCACAGTCATGCACAACGACGCACAAAGCCTTGTTAGAAGCCTGCATACGCCAGGAAAAAATTGTTTCCGTGGAGCGTAGAATGATTGATCTTGAACCGGCAATAAACTTTGCCAGAGGGACAAGTATCCCAATATGGTATTGTCCCTTTCCATCCCGCAATAGGCTTAATGAAGCGACGAGATGCCAGCATAAATGACGTTCGTATCAAGGAATCCGAAAGGCGATACATTCGGAATCCTTCTACGGGTTTGGTAGAGTATCCATTAGGCCATCCTTCCCAGACATGACAGAGGGCTGGGGAAATGTGATGGATCCCTCACACAGTTGACTGAGACATGAGAGGAGATCGTAATCGCGACTGGCATTGTTTTGCCCCGAAACTGAATGAATATGACTTTTTCTTAGCCACATCATTGTATTTCGTCCTCCTGGAGTGCCTAAAAAGCAAGATACAGGTTAAGTTTTTACATTGAAAGCAAGAAACAGACTGTGTCTTGCGACAATTGCACATGCGCGTAAAGATATCACATGCGCGTAAAGGTATTGCTTGAATTTCCTCTTTCAAAACATATCTCTTATAAGATTACCTTTTTTTAATTATAAATTATGGTTACGGCTACGACAGTCACCGATTCTGGAACGTATTTTTATGGTGGGTGTAAGGGAATCGGTGTATTTTGTGCTATTTCTGTGGAAACTCGGCGATAGTGACCTAAATATCTGCAACCTGCGCAACAGTACTCGTGACGTAAAATCATAAATTGTGGGACTGCTTCGATTTCTGAAAAAGGTCATGTGTATGAAGATTGGACTTCGTGGCACATTTTGTGTGTCGGACCCGTGATGGGGATGCAGAGGATCGGGACGCTTACTAGCTTGAAGGGGGCACTTAGAAAGGGGCCAAGTTTATGAAACAAAAGTCACAGCCCTCCGCAGGTATGGGACCGTGTCAGTCTCTTTTTTGCGATTTGTCTGGTAAATGCATGAACTCGTCGTTGTCGTACTGCACCAAGATTTACACGAAAAATAATCGAATTGCACGCAAGTCAGCGAACGATGCTTCTGCTGCAGTAAGTCACAGGAAAATACCTCCGCAGGAACAATAACATTCTTGACATTATCTAAGACTTTTTGGTTTTCGGTACATTGGATCAATATAATGCACATGACAGTTAGCAGTAGGCCACTGGAAAGGCTGCAAGATACTTCTTCATGGAAATCCTGCCAACGCAAAGAGCGACAAGAGCTTCAGATGTGCTAGCGCCTTCTGAACAAAGGGAGGACTCGGTTAATGTGAAATTGACAGCTGGAGAACAAGGGATTTGTGTAGCCTCTAATATTTGCCCTGCGGAGACCTGTATGGAGGCGGAAGGAGGAATATTACCCTTAACCTCCAAGAAAGACCATGCCACCGTCCGCCTTGAAACCTCCAAGCCTGGTGAACCTTTGAAACTAAAACGACTTCTGGCAGTGGATCTTCCCGTGCTGTGCTCACGGCCGATGACGGCAGTAAGCATGCTCGGAGGGTTAGACAGGCTGAGTGCAGCTTGCACAGGGAAGACCCGCAAGCTCCAATTCTCATTCCGACCCGGCGACGAACTAAGCATTCCCATCTCCTCTCAGCCCAAAATACCAGCCTCTAGGCTCCTGCTGCGTGTGCGTGTCCGCAGAAAGCAAATTACGGGCCAGCGTTATGCGGTTCATACCGAGGTCGTGGGTACTGTGAGCACCACCTTCCAATTTCGGTGTTTGGCGGACTTCCAGTACTTGACCACTCAAGCATTTTTGCCTCCGGGCACCCCAGACCTGGTTTCTCAGGCCCGCTTGGAGATCGTCCCTCCTTCCTTTATCCCGGTAGCACACGCAGGGAACTACGCGTACGTAAGCCTGAAATCTTCGGCGTTAGCCTCCCACGACACGGCGCGACGGCAAGGGGTTGTTATCCGGTACGGGTGCCCCATCCCCAAAGCCCCCCCGGCCATGTTGGTGAACCGGCCCCGGCGGCGG
>NW_005803584.1:22599-29107 GCF_000240725.1 Microchloropsis gaditana
AAGTACGGGCAGGTGCTGGAAAAATTGCAGGCGCTTTTCGATCGGGTGAGTGGGGAGGGTACGCGACGGAAGGGAAGGGGATGCCCGTGCAAGAGACGAGCATGCTTGCAATCATGGACAAGGACCATTCATGCCTTCTCGGCTTCGGCCCCCAACTTGCCCGTGCCACAGGAACGTGGGGGCCGGGAAATGTGGCAACGGAAGGCGCTCGAGTCCCAGTTCGAAAAGGAGGGCCTCCAGCACGCCTTTTTGGAGCTCCTGCGCGTGGTCGCCTACAACATGTCGAACGGGCCCTGGCGGGGCCTGTGGGTCCGGTACGGGTACGACCCCAGCCTGGACCCCGTGGCTCGCTTCTACCAGGCCCTGGATGTACGCTGGAAGGAAGCGGGCTTGGAGAAGGTAAAGCGGGCCTACGAGCAGGTGCGGCGGAAAGGGGAGGGGAAAAGGGGGGACGGGGCCGCGGCGAAGGAGGAGGAAGAGGCGGGCGCCCAGGATGGGGAGGGAAAGGAAGGAGAAGAGGTAGCCGGCCCGCAAGCTGGAAGGACAGGGTCGGAGCTCCAGCTCTTCGGCTTGCCCGTGCGTCGGCAGATGGTCTTCCAGCTCTGCGACTTGGGCGGAGCGTCTTTGCAGGAGCTCGTGCTAGGGTTGCCGCGCAAGGCCCTCTGTTCCCCCCAAGGGGGCTGGTTTCGACTCAGCGACCTGAACAGGCTCCGCGTCAGGATCAAGCGATACTTGAGCTCCCGGGTGGCGGAGTGTGTGAGGACGGGGAGCCTGGAGGCGGTGGTGGGGCCGGAGGAGGGCGCGCTCTCCTCGTCCGCGATGATAAAAGAGGCGGAGGCTCGGAGGGGGAGGGAGGTTGTGTGGCGGGAGGATGACTTTAAGAAAGGGGCCGGAGTCGACAGAGATCAGGAAGGGTGGCCCGAGCGACAGGGCGGGAAGGCAATGACGAGGAGGAGTAGCAAGCGTACATCGGCAGGGGGGGGAGGGAAGAGAAGCGCTGAAGTCATGGAGGGGGAAGGCGGGGTGAGGAGGAATGTAAAGAGGGCGCGACGGGCAGCCCTGAAGCAGGCAGAGGAAAGGCAGGACGAGGTGAGCGAATGGGAGGACGACAGGGAGCTGGACGGTGGAGAAGGCGGCAGCTTAAGGGGGGGGCAGGAGGATGAGGAGGGTGAAGAGGACGAGGAGAGGGGGTTGAGACATTTGGGGGATCTCCTAGGCCAACCCATGGGCGGTATAAAAAGCTCGCGAGGAGATAGAAGAACGGCGAGGGCGGGCAGACAGTCTAGCGGGGGGCGCGTGGAAGAGGTGGAAGATACAGATGAGCTTGGAGGCAACTTTGTCATTCCCCTCACAGCGGGAGAAATGGAAAACGCGAGCTCGATTCGCTTGCTCGGAGGTTACCAAGGTGGAGACTATTCTTCCTCGTCGTCTACTGAGGAAGATGAAGGAGCTGAATCTGACTGAGTATGGTACGAGTACAAGGTAGGATTTCGTAGACAAGGAAAGACGCCTCGTTTGAGTATGCACTTGACGGCGACGGATGTATGGTCGACCGATCAGAATACGGTAACATGTTAAAAAGTACTCATAGAAAGAACAACAAGCCAATCAAAGTAATAATACACAATCTGAAATGTAATTTTGGTGTCTTCCGATTCTTCGCTTTGCTCTCGAAGTCGTTTGTTTCTCCTGCGCGTCGTGTCACCAAAAGAGAGCGTAAACTCATGCCATGACTTTCTTGTCACTATCACAGTAACTACATCAACACTGATGATTGGAAGTTCTTGCTACAATTGGTATTGAGCCATCAATCTTCTTTTGCAATCACTTTTTCTGGTTGAAAGTCAGAAGAAAGATTCTTTTCCTTCCTCCGTTCTTGACCTTCTCCAGCACAACTAAATGCACAGAATCTATCACGTTGCCGTCCGCTCAAATGCCGCACATGGACCATCCTACTCCAAGGACAGATATGAAGGCCTCACACCGTCCCTGCCGCCTTCGCAAGACCACAAGGGGGAACGGAACGAGCGTCAGGCGTCGCGCAGGACCCAACAGCTGGCTGCACGCGGAGTGAGAACATTCCCTGCCGCGAGCGGCTCGGATCGCTTCCATGTTCAACATGGGATCAATGCCACGTCAAGGCCCCAAAAGGCCACACTGGGGGGCCACAACCATACTTAACACCTAAGCATGAGTATCTTCTGCAGGAAATGTACCGTGTTCCGGGTAGCAGGACCCCTAAGTTGTCGAATGAGCCAAAAATTATGACAAGCAAATCGGCAAATAGCCGTTGACGCCCTCTTTCCCTTCCGGCCACCCCGCGTTGGATGTTTGCCGGGCAAAGGCTCTTCTACTCGGTGCCCGTGATGAGGCAATTACCGAAATGTGGGCTGCACGAAACATCGACATGAAGTTTCGCGTTTGCTTTTGTTTCCTCAGGAATAAGGGTAGAGGTCATATGGCCAGCAGAAGGCAGGAATGTGTCTGTTCTGCTCGAAATCAGCACTGACACTTCGCCCCTCATTCGACCCTCGAAACTTTTTTCCGCGGCTGGACACTCGTACGCACGCACTCACCATACACTCCTTGCTCATGGGCTTCATGAATGAATGTCACATATCTCATCCAGATTCTGCTGTGGTCCTTTTAATTGAGGCTGCACAGTACTTCATAGAAGCGCCTGTTTTTGAAGTGCCCGGGGCTTTTAACACCTCTCACCGATGCACTGCTGGGAGGCAAGCGTCCTTCCTCACCTGCTCTGGGGCATCCACGGCTCCTCGCTGCGATAAAATGCACGGTGACAATCTGCTTCGGAGCACACGCTGTAATACTAGCTTAGAACATCATCAAGGCGGCGGGGACGGCCAGCCTCTGGATTGGAGCACCAGCCTTGCCTCTTCGTTCTCTTCCCTCTCCCAGTCGTCGCGCTCTTTTCGCACATCCAATCACCACGACGTCTGCCACGACGGTCACAATCATTGCCGATACAGCAGCTCTAGTAGTGACAGCAGTACCAGTAGCTGTTCGTCTCTTGGTCATAACGCAGAGCCCTCTCCTTTCGCAGCCCTCACTGATACGGTGTCAGGGGTGATGGATAGTAAGTATCAGCTGATGGGACGCTTTCTCCTGGCACTTGCCGCTTCGAACCCACCTGACGCTTGAATGTCTCACAATTAACTTTCGGTATTTCTCTGCAGGCGTTCAGACAGCGCGGAAGCATCCTGTCCTTGCCACGGTTCTGTGGTTGTTGGGCGGGTCGGTGGAGCAGAAAGAAGCCAGAGCAGGCCCCAAAGGGCCCTCTCCATCGCTAGCGGGCTCGGCTAGTACCAGCTCCCGCTCTTCGGGCAACAACGACGAAGATTACATTTGCAACGATGAGAACAACACTGTCGGCAAGTCTAGCGCCCCGAAGAACAACCCGCGTCAGCCCTGCCTGGCGGACAACATGCTGGCCCGATCCCGCCACCCGCAAACAGGCAACGCCGACGACGAGGACAAGGACGGGCGCCAACCAGACATCCATCGGCTGCGCTGGACTGCGGGAGCAGCGACGGGGACAACCCCCCCGAAGACTAAGGTTAAAGACCGCGTGATTTATTTCTTGGAGGGTGGTCGGCCCTCCTCGGCCGTTCCCGGTCTGGCGCCTCCGTCGGGGAACCGCTCTTTCCAGGGGGGCAGGCTGGGGGGCGAGAATGGTGGCACGATCGCGGTGGAGAGGATCACGCACATGGATAGATTGGAGGAGGACGACTTGGGCGAGCCCCGGAGAGGAAGGGAAAGGGAGAGAGGAAAAGGGGCCAGGGTCTATGATCAGGAGAACGCGACGTGCGCCAGTACGGCCCAACGACAGCTGGAGCACTACAACAATCGGTGTGGAGAGTGCTCCCCTGGCATCCCGCCCGAGCTAGCGGGGTCGGGGGCAGCCGGCAATGATCCCGACGTGTCCCCACAGTGGGGCTGGTACGTGGCGCTCACGCCCCCTAAGCCGGAGTTCTTCCAGGCAGGCAACAACGGGGCCGGCCTGGGAGGCCACCACCACCATCACCACCACCGAGGCCACCGTCATCATCCTCCTCGCGTCCCCGAACCTTTGCGCCCGGCCATGACATGAGGGCATAGGGCAGCGATTTGCTGAAAAGGCTTGGGCATAACGAATGGTGAAGCGCACAGGGGGGGCTGGTTTCTTGAGTAGTTTATGTGGAGCGGCTTGGAAGATGACACGACTCGGAAAGAACGTGTTTAGGAGAGGTCCTGTGAAACGGCAGCACAGGAGTTGGAAGAAGACCACGTCGCATTTCTGTGGCGATTCAAAGTAGACTTAATGATATGATAAAGCCTCCAGGCTCATATGTGCACGTCTGACAGAGAGGTTGCAGAGTGAACGGAAGCGAGGGTGCGGCGAGAGCAGCTGAAGCTGCAGAGCGGCGAGAGGGATCACCACGTCAACCAAATCATGTGATGCACATCCCAATACACAAGCTTTCATTGTGGGGCAAACAACAGTACAGGGGTAAAAAAGAGTACCACGTAATAAGAAACATGTGCACGTGAAAGGAATGATTGGGCCATGATATTTTGATAACTATGTATGGAAAGGGGGTAGTTCAGGCACGCTGGAGTCCCCGTGGTATCAAAATGAAAATTTTTGTGTTTTTACCGGGAAAGCTGCAGAAAATAAGAGACACGTGGAAATGAGCGAACACTTTTTGAGACAGGAAGATATAGGATTGGGGATATGTGCACAGACTTAGGGGAGGAACGTACAGTGCATCGGGAAAGACGGGGGCAAAATAGTGTCTGTCGGCTGGGCTGATCGTGGGCCAGGCCTCTCCTACATCACTATTTTTAATACTTGACCTGAGGCGCGCCAAGGAACAAAGAGAGGTATTGACCTCTCTCCTCCTCGCGGCGCACATGCTAGAAAAGCACACAACGGATGGGAAAAGCCCGTCCGGGGACAGATCTACCCGGTCACTCCGCAAGGCCGCCGCACTGATAGCCGCGAAAGCAACAGGGCTTGTGTAAGGCAAATATGGAGTGAAAGCTTTGAAGAAGGGGGTGTGTCCCATGATTTTTTTGTGAGGAGGGACTTCGGATAGGGAGCAAAATAAAGAAATAAGGCTGGCAGGACAAAGGCAGACGCGCACCTTCGCGATCGCTGTATTTTGCATTGCTTACACGCACGGCCAGTCCCACATCGGTAGTGTCATGTGTTTCCCTGCTCCTGTCCACCCCGGGGACGTATTACAGCAAATCTCTTCAAATCCATGACTCGGTAGTTGCTGATGCTATCCAAAAGCCAGTCCGATGAGACGACCGGCCGCCCGCCTTCCGCCCAGGCGGAGACAGTCATGGTCCCTGACTTGACGGCCCCCACAGCCTCCTTGGCGGGAAGGCTGTTGCAGATCATGACCGTTTTCCTCGTCACCCTCCCTTCCTCTCCGCCCTCGGTCAGTCTGTGCCCAATCTCTTCCTCCTCCTCCCTTTCCTCCCTTTCAAACGCCGCGAGTGTCACGACGCGCCCGCCGCCCGCCTTCACGAGGCTTTCCAGATCCCGTCTGGTCGGCCGGGGCGGGGGGAAATCACCCCCAAACACCACCCGGTAGGCGGCAAAGAGGGAAGGTATCTGCTTGTATCGGCTCAACCGGGCTTTGGTCGGCGCGGACGGCTCCGTCGCCTTCGGATCCCCCACGATTTCGTGTCGAATTTCCGCCTCCACTTTCCCTTTCGCCAAAGACCCCGTCAGCCAGGAAGGGGCCAGCACCCAGCGGCGCGCGAGGATGCCGTGCAAGTACTTGATCGTCCGCGTCTCCGCCCGCCGCCGCCCGTCGGCTCGAGCCAGAACGTGCGTCACTTGTGGACCGGGAAGCTTGGTGACGCGGGCGTCAAAGCGGCGGGCGAAGGCGTCCAGGCTGCCCAAGAGGGAGTGCGGGAGGGAGGTTGGTAAAATGACGATGTCCTGGGGGTGCGTGCGGTAGGAGTCTCTATCCGCGGGGTCGGGGTCAGGCTCGGGCAGGCGCCTTGGCGCCGATGCCTGCGAGGGGCGGGAGGGGAGACAGGGAGCCTGTGGACGGGAGGGAAGAGGCGAGGAGGACGCAGAGAAGGAAAGGGCGGGCCGAAGGGCCCACTGGAGTGGAGAAAGGACAGCGCTCGGCTTGGAATGCGACGGGGTGGTGCTTGGTCGGGAGGGGGAAGGCGGGGAGGACGCCGCGTCGGCCGTCATGGCGTCCGCTGGCCTTTTTCGGGAGGAAAATGGGGAGGGCGAGGCGTGACCACCTCCCACCGTCCCCCTGCTCGTGTGCACGTGCACCCTTCCTTCCGTTGTTTCCCCCCCCTTCGCGGGTACCGGGGGGGCATGTTCGGTCCAAGCTGCCCTGCCTCCCGCCCGCCCTCCTCCTCCCCCTCTCCCCCTCCCTGCCCCGTCTGGTCGACACTCGGCGGCTGTGGGAGCCACCAACACATTGGCGCTCGAGATGTACTTCCCTTTCACGCGCTTTTCACCGCCCGA
>NW_005803583.1:0-29016 GCF_000240725.1 Microchloropsis gaditana
TTACCTTTTGAGTTGAATAAAGACACTGATCGACGACCTATTTCTGGTGCAATTGGATTTGCGGAAATAGAGGCCTGGACGTATCTGAATCTAGCTGGTGCAATTGGATTTGCAGAGATTCGGGACTGCATTAATTGGCAATTGGATTTGCTAGATTAAAGACAGGAAATAATTGTATCTGGAGGCCCTATATACGGCTGGCCAGGATTATAATCGTAAAGTCATGGGAGACAAAGACGATTATAGAATGGCAATCTTCAGTGGAAGATTGGAGGATTGGGACGCGTGGAAACGCGATATCGAAGGCTTCATTGGTGCCAAGGACCCAGAGATGGCAGATATCATTGTTGGATTAACCAAGTCACCGATTTCTGGGGACGAGGAAAAATCTTATGATGAGAAGAATGCGAAGGGTTACGTCACGCTTAAGAAGTACCTATAAGGGGCGGCAGCGAATCTTATCGAAAAATTCCGTTTGGATAAAGATGGAGCTGGTGCGTTTAAAGCACTCACTGACAAATATGAATTGAGAGGAGAAACTCAAAAGGCATTACTCATGTCTGAGTTTAGTCATCTCAAGTTTGATGAAAATGGTGACCCGAGTGAGACCTTTGAAGCAGCGGAAGAACTAGCGAGGAAGATGAAGAATCGTTTCGACATGGATATTAATGAATCCATGCTTCTCACACACCTGATTAACAAAATTCCATCGGCATATGGAATTGTTAAAGTGAGTTTGGAAACACAAGATTTGATGACATATTCCAATCTAAAGTCCAAAATGAGCAATCATTTTGTGACAAATATAGCCAATAAGGTCAAGGATGACCAGTGCTTAGCAGTTAATTTCGTTGGATACTGCAATTGGTGCAGGAAATACGGGCATAAAGAAGTTGAATGCCTCGTAAAGAGAGATGGTGGAGGCCGAGCGGGACCTCCCCATAATGGAAACAAATTGGGCCGGTATGAGCGTGTACCTGGCAACCCCTACAATGGCCCTGGCAAAGGCGGACGCAATAATTTCGGACGGGGAAACGGAGGCCGTGGAGGCCGAAATGGACGTGGACGCGGCAAGGGATTGCACGGTGGCAATGGTTGCCGATACTGTGGAGCTGCGGACCACTGGGGAAATGAATGCCCCAAGAATAAAACGGAGCACTCCTATACATGCTTGCTGGCCACCAAGGATGTATCTGGAAACCTGAAACATAAGTCGGAATCACTTGATTGTCTGAAGCGATATACACAGGATATGAATATATCATTTCGTGATCACAAAGTGAATACTTTGCGCGGATTAAGATCGGACAATGGAGGTGAATACACTGGCGTAGACTTTAAGAACTTCTGCAAGAATCATTGTATTAGACAAGATTTCAGTATGCCATATGGACCACAAGATAATGGTGTTGCTGAAAAATCATGGCACATATTATCCAATATGGCGCGGAGTCTTCGTATACAGGCCGGACTGGAAAAACGTTTTTGGGCTGAAGCACTAAATACTGCAACCTATATTTGGAACAGATCGAGGAATTCTGTTTTGGGTGCAGGTGAAACTCCCTACTACAAGATGTTTGGAAAGCATGCTAGTGTGAAGCATTTTAGAACTTTTGGATGCAAGGCATTCGTCCATGATACGTCTGTTAGGAGGGGAAATTTTGATTGTCGTGCTCTACAAGGAATCATGATTGGCTACGATGACATCGGGAATAATCCTAAATGTTATCGGATCTATATACCTTCTCTAGGAAGATATATCAGATCTGGTCATGTGACTTTTGATGAAGCAACGTTTCCAGCAGCGAAGCACAAACGACCAGTTTCTAGAGTTGAACTACACGACGATGTAGAAGAAGATGACGTAGAATCTATCAAGACAGTTGGGGCTCATCAGGAAGATGAGGTACCACCTACTAATACAAGTGAGGATGATGATGACATCGAAGATGATTTATATCAAGACGAACGACCCGATGATCGTGATGTCGATCATGTCAGGGAGGATCCGTCGCAAGTGGGGGCGGGCGACAGGATGGAAAGATACGGATAATATTGTTGGGAACATGAATAATATGGGACCCACGCGAAGCAGGACAAAGGCTCGCGAACATCATCGATTGGATGATGGATTAATAACCATGGGAGGTGATTTGGCCTTCGCTGCAGCCTCAGAAATCGTCAATGAGGACTATCATCTTACAGAAGATGAGAATGAGGTGCGAGCTGAAAGAAAGAAGGATGCGGAGTACCAGGCGCATATGAAAAACGGTATATGGGAATTAACCCCTTTACCGAAGGGAGAACGTTGTATCTCAAGTGGCTGGGTGGAAATTGATAAGCGAGATCAGAATGGTGTTATTGTGAGGAGAAAGGCGAGATTTATCGCCAAAGGTTATGGTCAAGAATTTGGCTGACTACCTCCACACTTATGCACCTGTTGCATCGATAACCACGATTCGTTTGGTATTGGCCCTAGCATGCATATTGGATCTTGAGCTGGATAACATGGATGTTGGAACAGCTTACCTTCAATCAGACCTTGAGGAAAAGGTATATGTTAAACAGCCAATTGGATATATGAGCAATATGGACCGAATGGAGAGGAGCTAGTTTGTCGATTGCGTAAGTCGCTATACGGACTTAAACAATCTGGACGTAACTGGCATAAGAAGATTGATGGATGGTTCCGAGGATATGGTTTCCATTCTTCTTCTGTGGATCCATGCTTATATGTGAAGTTTGGATCTAGTGGTGAGATGTTGGTTGTCGTCTTATATGTAGACGATTTAATTATTGCTAGTAATTCTAGGACAATGGCCGATAAATTCAAGCAAGCTATTTCAAGGAAATTTAGCATGAAGGACTTGAAGGAACTTGATTGGATACTGGGTATGGCAATCAAACGTAATAGAGAGAATAGAACCATGGAAATCTCTCAAACGGCATACATTGATATGGTACTCAAGAAGTTTGGAATGGCTGGTTGCAAACCAGTTTTAACACCAATGGAAGGGACTCTGACGAAAATGGATGGCAAGGACGTCAAACCAGATAGTGAATACATGAAGCTAGTGGGTAGCTTATTGTATGCAGCACTGGTCACGCGTCCAGACATTGTATTTGCGGTGCAGTCGTTGGGAAACACTTGCAAGGATCTAATGAAGAGCATTGGATTGCTGCAAAGCGTGTATTGAGATACCTGAAGGGTACTAGTGAGGTTGGACTCAAAGACACAGGTAATTCTATGGGATCGTTTACTCTGGTGGGATTCGCGGACGCGGATTACGCTGGTGATAAAGATAACAGACGTTCGACGTCTGGTTATACTTTTACGTTGAGTCATGGAGATGATATCAACACGATTGATTGGAAAGCCAAGCAACAAGATGTGGTGGCTCTATCGTCGGCTGAATCGGAGTTGATATCTGCTTGTTCAGCGACACAAAATGCAGTTTATACTCGTCAATTACTTATGGATCTTGGATTCAAGCAAGATGAAGCTACCGTGATTATGGAGGATAATCAAGCTTGCATTGCGATGGGGAATAATCCGATTACGCATAAGAGGACGAAGCACATTGATGTTCGATATCACTTTGTGCGTGAAAAGGTTGAGAGTAAGGAAGTGGATCTGGTATACATTCCTACTCAGCATCAACTTGCGGATATTCTAACTAAACCCTTATCAAGTATTCGATTAGCAATGATACGCAATCGAATAATGGGTTATAAGTCTTAATTGGGATCTGGAGGCAGCTGAGGAATCAGTGTAGATATATTAGAGATGAGAGATATGGTCCTTATCTTAAGTACGCGAGTTATAGGATTAACTGCTTTGGATCATACATAATGATTAGGAGTACGAGTGGGGGTGACGCGAACATAAGGATGACATGATGATGCTAAGGGAGCATGAGTTCAACGATAGGAGGTTAAGCGAGCCGTCTTACAGTGTTGCACCTATATCCTTGATGGATCCAACAGTCTGTATCGCGATGTGCTGATCGCTACTGTATCATGTCATGGTTTGCGTCCACCTAATCATTTATATGTTATATTATCGTACGACAACAGGACTGGCGTCGACCAGTGTCTTTGGTTGTCGGTCGTATTGGTTATCTTAGTACACGATTCTTGGGTGAATCGATTGGTCTCATTCTCAGGGAGAATAGTAATTGTACTGAAGAATCAACTGGATATTGGGTTATCCACAGTGGCATTAGTTTGTTTATTCGCATCATTATGAACGGAGAGACATTCTGTGCATTTCTTTCTTTTCTTCTCTGAGCTCGTAATGTGAGCTTACCCGGGAATGTTACATTCCTTCCCAGAGGTCGTTCCCCTCCCTTCACCCTCGTAGAGCTCGCTGCTTACTTGCTCTGAGGGGCGACCCGACACGTTTTTACAGTGGTAGCAGCGGTAGAAAGTGTGGTCGTGCGGAATTGTAGAATATGTGCCGCACCCAAACGATCCAAATGAGGGCGTGTCCGGATGACACGGGAACTGGAGGGGGGTAATCAACCCTTCTTGATACACTTCTTACATCCGGCAAATATTTCACTCTCTGAAATTAAACAAGTTGTAAAGAGCGGATGTCAATAAGATCGGCTGCAACGGCGCATCAAAATACACCAATCATGGCAGAAGAAGGGGGCACATAGGGCCCCACGAAGTCGAAACGCCCTAAGGGAGGGACTCTCTCAGCAGCAAAGATGCAGCCAGCTACTCAAGAGGAGATTCTCGCGGAACTATACAAGACCTGGAAGAAAAACACTCTGCCGTTCACAAAACAGATGGATGCGTATCAGGTCTTCTGCTTCGTCTGACTTATCAACCCGGAAATCCGCATCGCCGCGAAGCATGATATCACCGCTACAGTCCCAGGGGCTTTACATCCTCTTAAAGAGAGCGGTGCATTCTTGAAACATGCTCAAGGTGAAAAGTTGCTAAATATAATCCTTTAAGGACAAGGCCCGAATGAAGTTAAGGCCCACGAGGACCTCGGCCCCAGTTTGGCTACTGCCTTAAGAGCGAGACGCAAGAGGGCGGAGGGAGAAGCAGCAACCCTAACCCTAACAGATAAGCTTCACGATGAGGGACTATTCGCAAACCTCCATCGGATAGTGAACGCAGTCGGATCCACCGTCAACATACTCGTGGAGACGAAGAGCCTCCAGGACGGGCATACGTTTACCCAATTCCTGCAAGCCTTGGAGCGAGCGGAGAAGAACAGCAGCCTGTACTCCACCGGAAAACGGAAAAATCTAGTTCAAGCCATGGATGAAAGGAATTCCACAACACGAGATAAGTCACACGAGATGCTTCAAGCCATTGCCGAACACAAAGGGGCGGTGGAAAGCAACTCCAAGATGATGGAAGAAATCAAGAACCGGCCATCAAGAGACCAGGGCCCACAATGGCCCCGGGGAGATCACACGCGGTTATATCGAGACAATCCCCGACCGCCTGCAGATGGACCTCGACACTTTTAACAGAAAAACGGTGAAATGCTTCAGATGCCGAGAATGGGGATATTAGGCGAAAGATTGCCCCTACTCCTTACACCAAATCAGAGCGGCCCTCCCATCTGCAGAACATCCAAGGCCTCCTATGACCGGACAATACGACTGACGCCCGATCTGGCCCCTCAACCCCCAGATCGTCCAAACGGGAGGCCGCCCGCTCTACATCCCTATTAGGAAGTCGCAGTGGGCGAGAACATACAAGCATAAACAAGTCAAGAAGAAGAGGGCAACAAATGGTCAGAATCACACATGTGGATAAAGACCTTGAAGACAAGCTACAGGACGTAGACGAAAGAATCAATAGATGGATACATGGTTATTTACCGCTACGAAGAGGTAACCTCAGCGATGCCGGTTGGGGAACGATGCCGGGAAGGGCCCGATGCTGGGATGGGCCCGATGCCGCCGGGGGCGAAGACGCGTAAAGAGAGGAGCCTGAGGGGAGATGTCTCCTCAGCAAGAAACAAAAGGAAGGGATACATGGAATTATGCATGGGAATATACATGGAAAAATACATGGCGATAAGGAGAATAATCTACCGTTGACCCGTCACTCGACGGCCAAAGTAGTCTTGCAATTAAGCAACGATGTAGCGGTACAGGCATTACTTGATACGGGAACGGGGAGGAGCTTCGTTCAAGCGAAGTGGTGGGCACAATGTCGGCCAAGATCAGACGACGAGCCGGAGAAAAACCACTCCAAACGAGAGGAGATTCAACTCGTGGGAGCAGATGGACGACCTTTAGACACACTCGAGGTCGAAGATATTACGGGTCAAAGATATTACGGGTCGAAGATATTACATTTCAGATGGGAAATCAGGTGCTCACCCAAGAAGTAGCAGTGGTGCGCGAACTCAAACAATAGCTAATACTAGGCTGGGACTTTACTCAGCGGACGAATGCCCTTATCGATTTTGAGACGGACAGCGTGGTACTACCGGGAGCATCGGGCGCATGCTACATACCAGCTTGAATTAATAGCGGGAGTGGGGGTCGAAGGATGGGGACCCTACAAAATTTTAAGAAGGGAAACGATTACAGTTCAGCCCGGGAGTGCTCACGTACCAGCGACAGTGCAACCTTTCCCAGAAGGCCACACCGCCCTCTACGTGCACTCGGGCCAAACCAATCCGGGACTTATCACCGCTCCGGGTAATTTGGGGGCAACTCAAGGCATAACCTACGTGAGAGTGCTGAATTTGACCCATCAGCCCATTCAGATGCGAGCGGGGGAAAGACTGACGACGGGGTCGAACATGATGGCTCCGGGGAACCAGATCTATTTACTCTCCGACACCGCAGGGGTCGATTCTGAAGATGATCTGAAGCCGGAGGACTCAGAGGAAGCAAAGGATGGATCTTGAATCCCAGTAGACCTGACAACTTCAAATCATTCAACTCAAGAAAAGGAGGAATTCGACATCATGTTCCGGTCAAAAGCCGAATCTTTCGCTCGGGACTATTGAAGTTAAAGATAGACACGGGATCCAGTCGTCCCCTCGCCCAACCACCGTGACGAATGCCACGAATAACAGATATCTGGCTTCTGAAGAAGAAAATAGTAGTTGTTATCGTCTCCTGGCTAGGTCCGATTGGATAAGATCCGGGGGCTCACAAGCTCACGAAATAGAAACTTGGGGTGTGAGCGGGATTCTTTTTCGGGGCCAGGATTTCGAAACTTCCTCTATATGTCTAATATGTCCAAGAAAAGCCATCGAAGGGCCCCAACAGCGTAAAAATATGTCAATCAATTGAAAAAGGCTAACCAGTTTGCGCGCTCCACGCGCTTTTCGAGCTCCTCTCGGCCGACAGCCGACGCTTCCTTCGCCCCAAATCCACTCAACCGTGTAAGAGTGAATGACTGGCTTAAATCTTTTATACTAAAATTAAATTCTTATTGGACACAAAATCATCATACCCCAAAAAATACTTATCGTACAGAAAGGCCAATGAAGCTACCGGTACAGGGGGCGACGGCACCATCGTCGATCTGAATGCGGAGGTATCACTGTACGACCATCGCGGACGGACGTACAGCGGCATCAAGGAGACGGCGTTGGTGAGGATGAGCAGAGCCGCATTTGTCGTGCACTGCGCCGACTGCCGCATGCCCCGCGTGAGGCACGTGGAGGAGGCGCAGCGGGTGACGGAGGCCATGTGGGAGGAGAGCATCTACACGTGCTGGGACCGCTGCCTGTACTTATACATCCTGAAGGAAAGCCCCAGCTAGATGGCTAACGGAAATAGCCAGGAGAGGTTTTTCGATGAGGAGGTTGCGGTGAAGGGGAACGAAGAGGTAGGGGTGGTAGACGTGGTGGAGGTTGAGGGGCTGGGCGTCAGCTCCAAGGTGGACTGCCCCATTCCTATCCACAATTACTTGTACAACAACAACCCCGCGGCACGAGGCGGCCAGCGTCTCACCGTCTGCTGCTACTGTGGCAGGAAGGCCCCAGAGACGCCGTCAGAGGGGAGCAAAGAGCGTATCACTTTTGTTTGCGCGTAATTAATTTGATGGACGTTCGCAACTTCGCACCTCTTCAATGGTGCGACCACTCCCTGGTGTTGGATAGTCTGAGTCGCCGGAGATATAGTTGGCACCATCTCATCAGAAAATCAAAGGATTCCTACAATTTATCTACAATTGTATTTACTGTATCTTTGTCTTCCCTGCGGGAGTCGTAGATCTGTTTGGCTTCTTCCCGAGCAATGCGACGCCGTGTGGCACGAGAGGGTTGGACCTTTGCCAATGGCCTATATGACTTTAAGAGATCATAACCCGACGCACCCGTGCTACGCGAGAAGAAACACTTATGATAGAGACTCTTGCACTGTTATTATTTCCATGGGAATGCAAAAAACTCTCCCAAGGTCATTTCCCTTGTCTTTCAATAGCATCTTGTGGGCGTCGCTTGAAAAGGATAGACCAGTGTTTTGACACATTTAGATAGGAAAAAATCACATTCCGTATTACAAGCTGACTTGGCCACATTATTTGGAAGGCAGTAATACTCGAAAAATACGTAAACATGAGTTTTCTGAACAGAAGTGGGATGCGAATAAATAATACAAAAGCCGTGGATCACCCAGAAACCTAATTCTTTAACAACAGAGCTGCTTTAAACATCATGTCGAGAATTTGTGTCTGGGATTCTCTACACAATCAATCCTCCAATCAAATAATGCGGTTATATCGCTCTATTCTGTAGAAGAGCGTAGATTAGACGTACTTTAGTGCACCTAGATACGAGGGGGCCGCGCTGACGAAGTGAATCTACTTTTCTAAAGATGCAATGTAGGAAAGTATGCATCTTATTCTCTACCAGCGCTGCAATATGCTGAGGAACACCTTCGATGAACAATGGTCTAGCTGCAAAATCTAGATATAGGCGATCGAATCTATTCTGTCCACCACATTTTCCTCAACCCGCCAAGTGAAGAAGAGTTGGGACGGACGGCAAATTCATTCAGAGCGAGAAAAGCATTTTTATAGAGAAGCGATCCTCATTTTTTTCGCGTGTCTAGACATGTGATCGGATTTGCCTCACACGATCGAGCTACTTACCGTCGTGCACCTTGATAAAAATATCTTCGGATCCACCATTGAGGGTTTTATGATTTTGATATCAGCCTTCAGGGACGGATACTGAATCAATTCATCTCGGCTTTGCAGATCAGATTCCTCAATAGGATATTATGAGTGTGCATGAAACAGGTATTGTGATTTACTAAGCAATGCACTTTATACGGATCGTACATGGGACATTGATATTCATAACAATTCTAGCGAAAGAATCGGTCTTACATGTAATGAGGTCTTAATCATGACCATAGATTAGGATAACGTAAAGAGGTACACAGGAAAAAGCGTTTCCTCGGACTGTCGAACAGAACAAGCATGCATGCGGACAGATAATTTTCAAGACGTGGCATAGCGTAGCGCTTTGCATTGAAGTACATTCATATTAAATCTACAGTTTGGGGAAACACAAGACTAGAAATAGACTTGAAAGAGAAAAACACGTGCGGCATGAATGAAGGCGTTCTCTATAGATATTCACAAAAATAGGGAGAAATGGAAAAACTAATAATTAGATCCCACAACCAATTTTTTTGAAAACTCACGAGCTTCCTGTGAAGCAAAAGTATAGGGCTTAATTTTTCCAAAAAGAATATCAATAGCTCTACATCTCCTTTTCTTTCCCTGCTAACACCCAATTATTATGTTGTGAGATATTTAAATCATCGTATGTACACTGCCTACCAAGTCATTTGTTATGGATCAATCTATGCGATCATGACAGACCTAAATGCAAGTACGTCAAAGAGAAATATAGAATGTAAGATACGTCAGACCGATGAGGCACGCTTTGTTCTCAGTGCTCTATTTGCGCCTTGGTGTTGCTTTACGGGAAAATGCATACTTCCTACAAAAAACATCCTGTTTTTGGAAATTCTGACACTAAACTGAACATCAGTCGTTCCTAATATTTCCTTGCCGACAACGAGTGAATTTTGGTGAAGACGAACCGACAGTCAATCTGTGGGTGTGCATAATTCAAATGAAATCCCCTGGACATCACAGCCAAGTGATTCTTTCTTTGTTAAAAAGTAGCACACGCTTATTTATCTGATTGTTTCTTCTTCGCATGTCCGTGGACTGTTTGTAACTTCATAATTGGAATTCCCTTTTAGTTATGGAAGAAAAGTAACTTCTTCACAACCTTAGCTCTTGCGCCAAGTTCAAGCGCTCGTGCAGCAAACAACCAATCAGCATTATGTGCTTGCTCCGCTCTGGACCCTACAGGCAAAGATGCAATAAATCCTTGCACGGACGTTACAATTCTTTTCGAAAAAAGTATACCACCCAAGTCCACGGAACCTAATCTCCACTCACCTCCCAGAAGAATCCCACTGGTGGTAAAATCAGTCGTTACCATGTCCCATAGCTCTCCTCTTTCCCAGGCAAGCATTCTTTCTGTGTATTTGTGCATTACCTCCCCCCGAACGTCTTGAAAAGCATTGGATAATCGCTGGATTGACCCATTTTGCGTATCAGAGGGCAGTTCAAGCTCTAGTAATGTCTCTTTTAGATAGTTTGGATGGTAACAGTTGTCACCATTTGTGACAACAGCATGCGTGCACCATGAACATCGAATTAAGTCCGCTACAGCCACGTCTGTTGCTTGATAGAACACATGATTGTCATAACGGCAGATCTTAATCATGGACGCCTTTCCTTCTTTACGTGCTATTTCTCGCGCCTCCTCTTTCGAGCACTTGAAAGGCGCCGCGCGTTTAATTGCAAGATCAAAAAACTTTTCGTCAATATCAAGAGCGTACACGTGGGGAAAGGGCTCTACTGTGTTCAACCAAAAGTATCGCGCGATGGAGTCAACCACGGGTATACCGCGAAGCTCAGTCGGTACCAGGGCGAAGTCCATGCTCAGTGTAGGGTAGGGAAAAGAAACGGAAAGTCGTTGCTGGTATGAGAGACTATGAATCAGCCCTTTCACTAGATCAGCCTGTTCGTGGTGAACTCGAATGATGACCCGCACATGATGGTGGATGCTGGTGGCATTCGACACAGAAGGTGCTCTCAGTCCTTGACTGCCCAGCCAGGGTTTTGACTCCTCCTTGAATGGATGAAATGGAGTAGATGACAAGATGGTTGCCGTGTTTGATGATAAAGATGACGGTAATGATGCAGACAAAAATAAGCGCAGCAAGATAATAGTGAGCATTCCAACCGAGCATTGCAAGAGCACTCGCCCGATTCGTTGCCGCGTGTGCCGCCGGATAGGCTTCCTCCCGAATGACATTCTCTTTATTTAGAAAGGTATGAGGGTGCATGTATATGAGTACAAAGTCGCGAGTTCAAATATCCTCCTTGAGAAGGTATTTAATTAAGTCGAGGAAAGCAATTTAGAACACTATCAGATGTGACGGATTTTTCTTGTACCCACAAGTCTCTTCATACAAAGTTGCATTAATCGTTGCAATAATCGTTGCGCATACTCTGTCAATCGTTTCTCAAATCACGCAAGTAAAAGATTCAATCGCTCTCTGGGGGATATGTACATATCCAACTCTCAGAGCGAACGTTAATCAAGTCAGAGAAGGTGAGGCTGAGGGCAGCTGAACGCTTTACCGTGCTCATATCGGAAAGGCATGTTATGATATCTTGTCAGCGTGATAGCCATCGGAATTCCTCAACCCGACACTAGAGTCCCACATGTTTTTCCTTTAAAAACCACGGTTCCATTTTGAGAAAGTATAAAAGTCGGTATACATGCACGACTCAAGAACACTGTTCGCAGACATAGCGCATCATCATGAAGATCACCGCGTTTTAACGGCTGGAAGAGTCTAAGTACCAGGGGATATTCCGACTTGCATAATCAAAGTGGAATCGAAAGCGCGAGTGGAGACATCGCAGTGCAAATAAAGTGTAAATGAGATGCAATCGGAATAGATTCATTTCAAGGCTGTCTAAGGGTCACAGAAGGCTCCTAATATGTTTCTAAAGGCTAAATTAGCAAGTACTCTCAAAGTCCCCCTTGGTATGTGAAACGGTACCGCAGCTTTCTTCTATCGCACTCTTCGCGTGCCATCGAGCTTTTACCTTATTATCGATGCCATTAATATTTATCTTATATCGACAATACACGCATCACCTGCGACTATATCTCCTAATTTCTTCCTGCTGTGAAATCTACAGTATAAGCCCCTCACGTAGAGCATATTTATCTTTGTCTGACCTTGAATATAAATCTCACCTTAGCACTGTCTTACAGGACACAGTGTCTCGCGCGACAGTTCTATATATATAAAAGCAAGGTTTGGCGTCTTGATAAAGAAATGGCACTTGTAAAGCGCGTCTGTAGAACAGCAGCCATCATGGTCCTGAGCTCGATGATCTTTTGGGGACTTATAACCTACTTTACACTGCAACACATGCTTGAGGATGATTCGAATGAGCCTTTCAATTTTATTTCTACAGAGGAAGATGTCAATTACACAGAAGGAAGAGTCGCATCCTTAGATCTTGAAAACGCAACAGTTCTGATAACAGGCATTGCGGGATTTATAGGATATTCAGTAGCCTCTAAACTTCTCGACCGAGAGACTTGTAATATTGTTGGCGTTGATAATTTCAACGATTACTACGATGTATCATTGAAGTATAAGCGAGCAGACTTATTGAGTTACTGGGATAAGGTACGCATAATTGAAGGGGATGCATGTAATGCTACCCTTATGCGGAACGTTCTGGAAGAGTACAAGGTGACCCATGTACTACATTTAGCAGCTCAAGCTGGTGTGCGATATTCGTTGGAAAACCCGTTAACCTACGTACGCAATAACATTCAATGCTTTGTTGTCCTCCTCGAAGAGCTTAGACGCGTCAAAGCGAATTCCGAAAATGGTTTCGTCCCTCATCTTGTGTATGCGTCGTCATCCAGTGTCTACGGCGGCAATAAAAAGGTGCCCTTCGAAGAGATTGATCCTGTTGAAAATCCCTCGAGCCTTTATGGCCTGACAAAACGAGTAAATGAGCTTCTAGCGCTGGTGTACTCTCGGAATTTTGGTATTTCTTCTCTAGGTCTACGATTTTTTACTGTGTATGGTCCCTGGGGCCGGCCTGACATGGCGCCATACAAGTTTACTGAAAGCATCCTTAAAGGAGGGAATATTACAGTGTTCAATCATGGAAAAATGGCTCGAGATTTTACATACATTGATGATATTGTATCGGGAATAAGTGCTGCGCTAGAATACCAGCCATCTTCTCCGCTGATTTTGAATCTGGGTCATGGCAATCCCGAGAACGTTCTCGATTTGGTCAAAATAATTGAAAATTATACAGGACGGCCTGCAAAGCTTCAGTTCATGGAATCCATTGTCGATTTGCCTCTAACTTCTGCTTCAGTCAAGAAGGCGAAGAAGCTTCTATCGTACTCCCCACGCGTGAGTCTGAGAGAGGGCATGCAAAGCTTTATTGATTGGTATTCTTTATACTCAGGAGAACAATCAATCTGTGCAATAGAATGTGCCGATAAGGACCGTTGTATATCCTCACCATTTGACGATGTTTACGCTGAATCAATCGAAGCAACACGTAACTGTGAAACTGTCGTTTACACTGTCTCTTTCGGGTCGCAATATGGACTTAAGGAACCTCCGTCTACTCTTTCATGTAATAGAGGGTCTTGCTGTTCTATTGCATTCGTGACGAAACTCGGTACGACATCCCATTCGAATAGAATGTGGAAAGAAATACTTGTGAAAGCTGATAAATTCCTATTCTGGGATTCTCGTCGTATGTCGAGAGTCATAAAATTAACGCCAGGCAAATTTTTTTCTCCTTCCGTAAAGTTTGCTATTTACGTAGATGTAAAGTTGCAATTGAATATGGATCCCAGGACCCTTGTCCAAATGCTTGGCGATGGCGTGAACCGTACAGCGAGCCTTTTGGCAGTACGGCATAACGTCAATTCAGATCCGTTTCAAGAACGTTCACATATACTCGGAGCCAAAAAGGTCTTGCGCAGTGCGACTTATACCGTTAAAACAATGAATCATCAAGTTGAGCAGTATAGAAAGGATCTAGCGGCTCGCAACATGTCAATAGGGAACATGATTGATGGAGCACTCTTAGTGCATAATTTAGAATGCTCTTCAGGTCGATCGTTTCGTTGTGCTTGGTCTAAAGAGTACTACAGAGGTTCGGACAGAGATCAAATATCGTTCCCTTGGATTCTTGCATTAGAAGCTAACAAAGCTGGAGTAAATCTTGCAGCAGGAGAAGAATGGTGCAAAATTAGTGAAAATCCGCCGAGCTATGTCAGAATCTTATCAAATGCACTTCATTGGAATAAAAACTCGAGAACTATTGCGGATATTCGGTAGCCAACTTCTGTAGAACCAAAATATATGTGCTACGAATCAACCGCCATAGAAGGGCGACTTTGTGTCAACTCTCGAGGGAAATTACGCATATCACACGCATCATTCATTTCCTTTGACATCGAAACAAGGCAATTCTTCATTTCTGCAAACCGTTCAAAGCTAAACTCGATCCATGATTGAGTTTGTCGATTATGCATTGATCAATACAAAATATTGTTATGGTTTAGGCAAATGGGATGCATAGTGTTCAAATGGTGCCCTTGATATCTCAATATGATGATTCGAAATAAAACACGCTTTGGGCCATTGCATCGACGCGTTTTGGGTATTGTTATACTTTTTAGACTCAGCCCTGGTAGAAAGCATCGATTATGGTGTCTTTGAAGACATGCAAGATGAAGCTATTATGGCTACATGTATGGCCTAATTAAAAGATTAAGCGTTTATACGTAAGAATTTAGATAAGAAGGTAAAAGACATGTTGAGGTATAATCACTTGAGCCAGCTCAAAACGTTTATCGACAACCTAAGCCATGGGTCTGGTACGGTTTTTCATGTCTCCTTGACACTGCATTCGCGCATTCTCTTGCTTATCTAAACACTTTTTGGTATTTCAATTATATATGTGGCGCTTTCAGGTACCGGTCGAGCGATCTCTTGGTGTACCTCTATCGTTCATGTTTCCTCGAGGATATCAAACCAAGCAACTATGGGTTGCTTTCCGTCATAAGAAGGCATTCTATCACATATCAAACACACAAGTATTTCCCCGAAACAATCTGTAGTGCGCTCGAGAGGTAAGCAGTCGTATTTTTTCGTACTAAGTCGACAGACTGGTGGAACACAATGGAAGCCAAGTTTTCAACTCGAATGGACGTCAATCCTCCGGTACAAACCGCTGTTTCTCCAATTGCATTTATTTCCCCCCACTTAAACCGAGATTCTCATGTCGGGAAGATTTCCGGTGACTATCGTTTCCATTCCACATAGCGTTGCTTCATGGTCACAGTGGAGCGCACCTGCGCGACAAACGAAGATGTTTTTGTGTGAGTAGGGTTGTTTTGGAGCCCTTCCTGTGCTATTTATAGTAATTCTTCAGTTTTTAAGGGAGCTTTCTCATGCTGGATACTGGTTAAAGAGAAGCGTACTTCCTCAAATTTGACATCGCGGACTTCAGCTTGCGTCCCGCAAAATACTCAAAGGGTACATCAGGGGCCTTCCGCTTGTACCCCCTAAAACTGTTTATTCTTGTCGAAACACAAAAAGAACCAGTTTTAAAGTCGATACTCTGTATGGTGTAAGAATGATGGTGGCAGCCAGGGGCTGCGGCCACGGGGGGAAAACGCCCATCACCAGTATCAAGAAAAGGCGGAAGGAAAAAGATGGGTCGAGGGCAGGGAAGGGACGCATCTTCAAAATCGAGGTGCTTTTGAAAGTGCACCTCGGGAAATAGAGGTGCGGAAGGTGTGTCAAGAAGGTGCGCTTGTTTCAAAACATTTTCAGGGCGTGTTAAGACCACAGAGGGCTTATACTGTATATATTAAGACTATGTGTCCAAGGACTGAGAGGCTAGGTGAGGTCCACGGAACGAGAGAGCTCAGTCACGGACAATTCAACGGCACGGATCGGAGCGCCTTAGTGATTTGAAATAAATGCCAGGCATGGATGACGAATAATTAGATGAACTCCCTCCAGAACCACAAGGCAACTTCGAATCCTAAATCTCGTTCTTGACTCTCAATCCTTCATCTCATGACTGAGGTGTGCCCATCGCATAGCGATTCCCACAATACTCAAGTCCAAGTCAACGGCCCTCTCTACTTTTCTATATCAGGCTTTTTTACTCTGAACCAGCATGCGTGCGGCGCTTGCCAGTCTGACAGACTTAGCAGTCGTGTCGACATCGAGTGTGTCCACCCAGACCCAGGATACGTGAACTTCTCCCTGTACTTACCAGGCGCACAGAAGGGACAAGATGGCGTGCGGGAGTCATTTTGAAAGAGACGAAGGAAGACATCGAAATTCATTGCGTGCACGTTGGGTCTGCTTTCCTAGCCAGCACCCTGCCGCCGGAAGGCCGAATAGCCATGGCCCGCCTCGGTTTTCAGGGAGGCGAGAACGGTCTGAACAAGGTCGAGTACTACCCTCAGCCCAAGTTTGGCAAGTATGAAGGGAACATGGGTACAGAAAACATTTTACAATGTGCCGCAGTGTATGGGAAACAAAAGCAGTCTTGTTGGGACCATCGTTGGGACCATATGGCCACCAGGTCGGGCCGCGGAGGAACCCATGCCACTTTATTTCGGGGAGATTTGAAATCTCTTTATTTAAATATCTTTCTCAAGGCTCCAGGACCGCACGCTGGAACCTAGCCAAGATGAGCCCCGTATTAAGTTGTGGACGCGCCGCTACAGCCATCTTAAAGTTCCCCAGGAGCGAGAGGGCCGAGGTTGGCAGTTGCTACGTGACGTCCTGGGTTGGCACACCTTGGTAGCGGAGGAAGCATGTAAGTGGGATATAAGCGACTGGAGGTGGATGTATAATACAGCTTTTGTCTTGCCATTCATGCCGGATGATGACACGTTCCGGTCACGTATCTATTGGCCGGAGAAGGACCTTCATCACAAGATAGGAGCGTAATTTGCGGTGCCACTTTGGCCTTCTATCAGCGTCTTTCCTTGAATGTTCGTGGAGCAAGACACGTAAGAGGGTAGACAAGAATACATAATAAAGATACAGACGTCCTTCCGGCAGAACTAATAGTATTTCCCCCTTGTGATGACCGAAAAGAGGACTGTGGCTATCCGCCTTTTTGAAAGATATGTACTTAAAAAAAATACCCAAGGAGATACGAGAATGAAAGGTTGAGCTGCTTGCTTCACAATTATTTGAGGACCCTTATAGTCACCAGCGTGCATCGGAGACATGCGGAAAAGAAGGCTTTTACTATTAAGTACGTTCCAGCAGATCTATACTTATGGATATGGGCAATCGATCGCGAGAGGCGCAGATCAGTGGATCTCTTACTCGTGTTGGGGGAAGTTTTAAGGAGGGATTTGTATACTGAATAATCCTGGGATCGATTCGGATGGATCGATCCGTATTTGTCGAGTGTACGATGCCCAGGATTTCCTGGATCGCATTCCATCACGTCATTGATCAAAAACAGCCCAAAAGGACCTTCCAGCCGTTGGCGCGGAGTCGCCGAAGGGTCAGGTCAGGGATGAAAAAAGTGATCAAGTGGAAATATATGCCTTGCTCAAAATGAAGGGAAGGCATGGTACACTAAACTACAGCGAGTAAGAATCGAAAATTAAGCGGCAAAGAAGCCTTTCATCGCAAATAACGAAGGACAAAAAAGCGCTCAGGCGCCAGGGAAGGCACGCACGTTCAAATTTAGGTGCTTTTGGAATTACACCTCGGGACATCGAGTTGCGGAAGGTATGCAAAGAAGGTGCGGTTATTTTTTAACATTGTACGGTTATTTTTTAACATTGCAAGGGCGTTTCAAGACCACGAAAGGCTCGTAATGTGTGTATTATCACTATATGACCAAGGACTGAGAGGCTGAGGTGAGGTCCAAGGACTGGAGAGAGCTCCGGGCAACCGTCGCTGAAAACCAAGGATCTGATCGCCTTATCGACATCTTCGTTCTTTGGGATGAAAGGTTTCCTTACAGCTTGACTTTGGATTCATGTTTGCTATCACTTCAATTCTGTGTCCACTTGCCTTCTCTTTGTCCTTTTCGTGTTTTCACTAGATCCTCTTTTTCCCCCTCTCAACCTCCTGTCGCCTACAATTAATACTTCTTGTCAGAACGTGCGAAATTACTTTTCCTTTTGCTCTCTCATCATCCTCAACTTCCTTACGCTTTACCAACCTACACTAACCTGCATACCACTCAACCATTGCAACTTCAGTAATTTAGCATCCATCCACGGCTCCCCTTTCTCCCCGAGCTTGTCCTGGAAAGCATCCTCGGGCTCTTGAAAAAACGAACCCATCAAGGCATCCACTCGAAGGTCATCCTTGACCTAAATCTCACTGTCCACTGATGCACCTGCAATCTCTACTTCGACATCTGCACACAATTCTATGGTCACCTCCTCTTCCGCCTCCCCATTCACCTCTACCTCCGCCTCCCCACACTTACTTCCCTCTGGCCCCCTCGGCTTCTTGGGCCGGAAATTGTAAAGGCTGTCCGCCCAACTATCGCCTGCGAAAATGAGTTCGTCCAGTGTCTGAGGCTGCATCCGGGTTCGCTACTTGGACTTGGTCTGCCCCATTTGGGAGAACAGCCGCTCCACGGCCGACGACGCTGGAATGGCCAGGTAGTGCATCGCCACGATGGTGAGTGCAGGACAGTCCTCACGCAATTCTCATCATACGTCGTGATGCGAATAAACAATCCAAACCGCTGCGGATAACCCAATATCCAGTTAATTCTTCAGTACGACCCCTATTCTCCCTGAGAATGTAGACCAATGATTCACCCAAGAATCTCGTATTAAGATAACCAATACGATCGACAACCAAAGACAACCAAAGACACTGGTCGACGCCAGTCCTGTTGTTTTACGATAATATAACATACAAATGATTAGGTGGACGTAAACTATGACATGATACAGTAGCGATCAGCACATCGCGATACAGACTGTTGGATCCATCAAGGATATAGGTGCAACACTGTAAGATGGCTCGCTTAACCTCCTATCGCCGATCTCATGCTCCCTTAGCATCATCATGTCATCCTTATGTTCGCATCACCCCCACTAGTACTCCTAATCATTTAAATATGATCCATAGCAATAAACCTTGTAACTCACACTTAGATAATAACCATATCTCTAACATATCTACAGCTGATCTCACAGCTGCCTCCAAATGCCAATTAAGACTCACAACCCATCATTCGATTACGTATCATCGCCAATCGGACATTAGATAAAGGTTTTGTCAAAATATCTGCAAGTTGATGTTGAGTAGGAATGTATACCAGTTCCACTTCCTTACTCTCAACCTTTTCACGCACGAAGTGATAACGAACATCGATATGCTTCGTTCTGCTTTGAGTAATCGGGTTATTACTCATCGCAATGCAAGCTTGATTATCCTCCATAATTATGGTAGGGTCAAGCTGCTTTAATCCGAGGTCCTTAAGTAGTTGACGAATGTGAATCGCACTTTGCGTCGCCGAACAAGCTGCTATCAGTTCCGACTCAGCTGACGACAGAGCTACAACATCTTGTTGTTTGGCTCGCCAATCAATCGTGTTGATATTCTCCCCATGACTCAGGGTAAAGGCATAACCAGACGTTGAACGTCTGTTATCCTTGTCACCAGCGTAATCTGCATCTGCGTATCCTACTAGAGTAAAAGATCTCGTAGGGTTACCCATGTACTTGAGTTTAACTTCGCGAGTACCCTTTAAGTATCTTAAGACACGTTTTGCTGCAATCCAATGCATTTCATTTGCCGCCTGCAGATGCTTTCCAAGTGATTGTACCGCAAATGCAATGTCCGGACGTGTAACCAGCGCTGCATACAATAAGCTACCCACTAGCTTCATGTATCCACTATCTGGCTTGACGTCCTTGCCATCCATTTTTGTCAGTGCTCCTTCCATCGGTGTTAACACTGGTTTGCAATCAGCCATTCTAAATTTCGCAAGCATCATATCGACATAGGCTGTCTGAGAGACTTCCATAATTCTCTTCTCTCTATTCCGCTTGATTGCCATACCAAATATCCAATCAAGTTCTTTCAAATCTTTCATGCTAAATTCCTTTGAAATAGCTAGCTTGAAATCATTTACCATATCTCTGGAATTACCAGCAATAATTAAGTCATCCACGTATAAGACGATAAGCAATTTTTCACCACTAGATCCAAACTTCACATATAAGCATGGATCCGCAGAAGAAGGATGAAGGCCGTATCCTCGGAACCAACCATCGATCTTCTTATGCCAGTTTCTTCCGGATTGCTTTAGACCGTATAACGACTTGCGCAGTCGACAAACTAGCTCCTCTCCATCCGGTCCATGTTGCTCATATCCAATTGGCTGTTTAACATATACCTTTTCCTCAAGGTCTGATTGAAGGTAAGCTGTTTCAACATCCATGTTGTCCAGCTCAAGGTCCAATATGCATGCTAATGCCAATATCAAACGAATCGTCGTTATCGATGCAACCGGTGCATAAGTATGGAGATAATCATATCCATACTCTTGACTGTAGCCCTTTGCAATGAATCTTGCCTTTCTCCTTACGATAACTCCGTCTTTATCTCGTTTGTCGGATTCTACCCAACCACTTGAGATGCATCGTTCTCCCTTCGGTAATGGAGTTAGTTCCCACGTGCCATTCTTCATGTGAGCTTCATACTCCACATCTTTGGCTTTCTTCCTTTCAGCTCGCACCTCATTCTCATCTTCCGTAAGATGATAGTCCTCATTGACGATTTCTGAGGCTGCAACGAAGGCCAAATTACCTCCCATGGTTGCAAACCCATCATCTATCCGATGATGTTCACGAGCCTTTGTCTTGCTCCGTGTGCGTCCCATATTGTTCATGTTCCGAACAATATTATCCGTATCCTTCCATCCTGTCGCCCCCACTTGCGACGGATCATCCCTGACATGATCGACTTTACGATCATCGGGTCGTTCGTCTTGATGTAACCTATTTTCGATGCCGTCGTCTTCCTCACTTGTATTAGAAGGTAGTACCTCATCTTCCTGATGAGCCCCCACTGTCTTGATAGAATTCATATCATCTTCTTCCTCATTATGATAAGTTTCAAGTCCAATGTTAGATGGCCTTGCCCTCGCTGGGAATGTCTCCTCATCAAATGTGACATGGCCAGATCTGATATATCTTCCTCGAGAAGGTATATAGATCCGATAACATTTAGGATTATTCCCTATGTCATCGTAGCCAATCATGATTCCTTCCAAGGCACGGTCATCAAATTTTCCTCTCCTAACAGACGTATCGTAGACGAATGCCTTGCATCCAAAAGTTCTAAAATGCTTTACACTAGCATGCTTTCCGAACATTTTATAGTAGGGCGTTTCATCTGGCCCCAATGCGGAATTCCTCGATCTGTTCAAAATATATGCAGCAGTATTGAGGGCTTCAGCCCAGAAACCCTTTCCCAATCCAGCCTGTATGCGAAGACTTCGAGCCATGTTTGATAATACATGCCATGACTTTTCAGCAACACCATTATCCTGCGGTCCATATGGTATACCAAAATCTTGTCTAATACCATGATTTTTGCAGAAGTTCTTAAAGTCTACGCCAGTGTATTCACCTCCATTGTCCGATCTTAATCCGCGCAAAGTATTCACTTTGTGATCACGAAATGATATATTCATATCCTGTATATATCGCTTCAGACAATCAAGTGAGTCCGACTTATGTTTCATCGGATACACTACCCTCCATCGGGTGTAATCGTCCGTAAATCCTATCGCGTATCTTGCGCCCCCAAGTGACTCTACTTCAACTGGTCCAAGTACATCTGTGTGAACTAGTTCGAGAGGCTCCTTTGCCCTCTCCCTAGATTTAGTTCCGAAACTCTTTTTGGTGTGTTTCGCACGCTCACATGTTGCACAAACGCCGGGTTTCTTTATCCCTTTTGGCACTCCGGTATCATCAATTTCACCCATTTGTCTCAGGTATTCATAATTGATGTGTCCGAACCTTTGATGCCATAATTCGGGTCAGCTAACTACATTAGCCTCCTCACGTGATTTTCCGTAGTAGTCTAACATATACATGTTATCTACCTTTCTCATCGGTAAACACGTGTCACCCATTTCAATCGTACCCTTTCCTTCACGGATAACGATTTTCCCACCAGCCTTATCTATTTTAGCCATAGATAACAAATCACGACTCAGATTTGGCACCACAATCCTTAGACATAACACCTTTAACAGTCCCATCGCTGTGCTTAACATCCATAAGCCAGTCTCCGATGTTATGTACTTCTAGTTTCTCCCCGTTTGCCACATATACGTGACCATAATGTCGCCTGACATTAGTCAATCCTGTAGTATCCCTTTTCATATGGGATGTAGCTCCGCTATCCACCATTACCGAAGATGCTTGTGGTTCCACAACACTTTCATATCTTTTCTTGGTTGCCAACAAGCATGTGTAAGAATGCTCCGTTTTATTCTTGGGGCATTCATTTCCCCAGTGGTCTGCGCTTCCACAATAGCGACAACCATTTCCGCCGTGCAATCCTTTGCCACGACCACGTCCACTTCGGCCTCCACGGCCTCCAGTTCCCCGTCCGTGACTAATGCGCCCGCCTTTCTCTGGGCCATTGTAGGGGTTGCCAGGTACACGCTCATACCGGCCCAATTTGTTTCCATTATGGGGAGGTCCCGCTCGGCCTCCACCATTCCTCTTTACGAGGCATTCAATTTCCTTATGCCCGTATTTCCTGCACCAATTGCAGTATCCATTGAAATTAACGGCCAAGCACTGGTCATCCTTGACCTGATTGGCTATATTTGTCACAAAATGATTGCTCATTTTTGACTTTAAGTTAGCGTATGTCATCGACTCTTGGGTCTCCAAACTCACTTTAACAATTCCATATACCGATGGAATTTTGTTAATCAAGTGTGTGAGAAGCATGGATTCATTAACATCCACGTCGAAACGATTTTTCATTTTTCTTGCCAGCTCCTCAGCTGCTTCAAAGGTCTCCCCCGGGTCGCCATTCTCACTGAAGTTGAGCAGGCTGAACTCAGACATAAGCAATGCCTTTCGAGTCTCTCCTCTCAATTCATATTTGTCAGTGAGAGCTTTAAACGCACCAGCTCCATCCTTATTCAAACGGAATTTTTCGATAAGGTTTGCTGCCGCTCCTCTCAGGTACTTCTTAAGCGTGAAGTAACCTTTCGCATTCTTCTCATCATAAGATTTTACCTCGTCCCCAGAAATCGGTGATTTGGTTAATCCAACAATGATATCTGCCATGCCTGGGTCCTTGGCACCAATGAAGCTTTCAACGTCGCGTTTCCACGCGTCCCAATCCTCCAATCTTCCACTGAAGATTGCCATTCGATACTCATCATTATCTTCCATGATTTCACAGTTGTGAGCCTGGCCAGCCGTACGTACAGCCTCCAGATCCAATTAAATGCTGTTATTAATCTAGCAACCAATTGCGAATTAAAGCAGTCCTGAATCTCTGCAAATCCAATTGCACCAAAGAGATTCAATCAACTCAGTCCTCTATCTCTGCAAATTCAATTGCACCAGAGATAGGACGTTGACCAGTGTCTTGAATGATCAGTTATTTATTCAGTTCAAAGGTTAGGTCAATTAGGGCCCATAACCTGATGCGAATAAACAATCCAAACCGCTGCGGATAACCCAATATCCAGTTAATTCTTCAGTACGACCCCTATTCTCCCTGAGAATGTAGACCAATGATTCACCCAAGAATCTCGTACTAAGATAACCAATACGATCGACAACCAAAGACAACCAAAGACACTGGTCGACGCCAGTCCTGTTGTTTTACGATAATATAACATACAAATGATTAGGTGGACGTAAACTATGACATGATACAGTAGCGATCAGCACATCGCGATACAGACTGTTGGATCCATCAAGGATATAGGTGCAACACTGTAAGATGGCTCGCTTAACCTCCTATCGCCGATCTCATGCTCCCTTAGCATCATCATGTCATCCTTATGTTCGCGTCACGTCGATAGTACGAATATTGTCGAGGCCTATCGCCTGCGTTAGTTTGCATAGGTACTTGGCGATCTTCAACGCCACACCGACCCCCTTTTCCAGACATACACCATCGAATTCGAGTGAGGGCCCTAGTTCTAGCCCCATTACACTCGCCAGTGCACCGACGGGAACGTCGTTGTGGAGCGCCTCATCCTCACTTTCCGCCATCGAAAACTCCTTTAAGCTGCCTGCCTTAACATTGCCGCCATCGCCTCGCTTCTCCCCGCGTTTCTTCTCGCCATACATGTCCTCTTTTGTCAGTGCGGAAATGGTCTTACCCGTCAGGTGGTGTATCACACACCACGCTTTCTTCCATACGTAATTGTCGGGGTCATTGTATGTAAGATGGGTCCAGACACATCGCCATACCTAGCGTCAGCATGCATCGAGCTTGAATCGACGCATTATGTCAGTGCGAGCTTGCCTCAATATTTGTGGTACAGAGCGATGCAGGTCGGATAGTGCCTACTTTGTCGATATGGCGGGGAAGCCTCTACCGCCGTCAGGCAACACCACCGCGATTTTCGATGTGCGACTCAGCTGCTATATGAGGTGGAAGTACGAGGGCACCACGAGGGGGGCGGTCGCGCCTTCCGCCTGGAGCATTGTGGTAAGCCTTTGAAAAGGCTCGTATGTGGCCTCTCTCTGCGCGAGGTTGGAAAAATCTTCCATCGTCGGTTAAGTGTCGGACTGGGAGACCCCAGAGGACTCTGCGGGATTTCGATAATCGTCCATTGAGTGAGCAGTGCGGGAGGCCCCGCGCTGCTCGGTCGCTCGCTCCGCCATGTCATGGGTAGAGCTCCGTCGCGTCTGATTTCCCATGACCAAAGCGTGTTGTGGGGCACCCATATTCTCCTGTGCCTCCCGCAGATACCCTGCCTGGACGTTGCTGTGGCGGGTGCCAGCGACAGCCTTCCTGGTGCGCTTGAGAGCGGTGAGGATATGGTCCACTAACTTTCAAGACACCGCGATGGTGCGCTGGATGCCTCGGAAGAAAACACAGCAAGGACGAGACACCGGCATCCCTAACGCCTTTGATGACCTTAACGTCAGCGTCGTGCACTAATCGGAAGATTGCTTTCACAGGTCTTCCGAAATCCTGCAGTGTCGCTTCCACGTACGTGGCCCACGGATCAAAAGAAGATCGTACGTGGCCCACGGATCAAAAGAACTCAGTCCTACCTTTCGCCTACCTTTCTGAGCGCCAAAGCGTCTTTTTTCTTCTTTGTTTGAGACGAAAATCTTCCGTTCAGCTTGACTTTCTATTCTTACAGTGTCGCTTCCACGTACTGCTTAACGACTGCGGCAGTAACGTGTTTCGTATCTACCTTCGTACATGCTAGACAAAACTGCTTCTCCTGGAAGCCGTTCTTTGTGAGTTTTATCGTGGGAAAAAGCACGCCCATGTACTCCACCTGTCACATGTCCGTCCACATGTGAGGAGAAACGCAGCCCACCATAAAGCACAGAGCCGCCGAACCTGATAGTTGAAGCGGACGAATGAAATCGAGAATCAAGCCCCGCGCTGCTTCATCCATAGCTATCGAGAGCTCTTTGATTATTTGGCGAACGAGCACGATATATCTGGGGTTCAGGAAATAGACAAACTCACGAAAACTCCAATCGTCAGCGCTGCGAGACGACAGTCGCGGATCAGGAAGCCCACGAGCTTGACAGTGTCCACTGCCTGCGTTTCGGCCAAGTAAGGGTCTGTGTCGGTCATCTTGCGCTGCACCGTGGCAGTATCGACGTACAATAGAAGGGTTTCTTCCACAACCTATGGATCTTTCGCTTGCACATAGATAGGGGTATTAAGGAACATTTGTTTATCCTGTTTCCGGGATAATCCTCCTCCGCGCGAAGGGCCTCTCCATCCTCTGAGTCAGCTGAGACTGTTGAGGCCATGGCCAAAGGAGAAAGTTCCGGTTTGAAATGACATTCTGTGGACGCATAGAGGTAAATAACATATGATTGATGGTGAATATATGGACAATAAATAAAGGGCAAAAAAGGTGCGCACTGACGCGAATATAAGGATGACATGATCTTCGCACCATTTCGAAGGTGCGAGCCTTCCCTGGCTATATCGTTGCAGCCGTTTTACACGTTACTACTGGGTGTTAGCGAAGGTGTAGAACGACTCGCAGCAGATCACCACAGTGAAATGTTATGATTTGCTTCCGCCTAATCATTTTGAATAATAATTCATTATTATACCACAACAGGACTTGCGTCGCCCAGTGAATTGGTAAGAGATTCTTGATTAAATCTTTTGTGAATATTCTCAGGGAGGCATGAAATCAGCTCCACGCAAATATTTGACTCGACTACAACAGCAAACCACGAAGTGGGCGCGGTTGATTTCATTTGTGTGCATTAGCATAATTCTGTGTGCCTTTATTAAGTACTTGGACGGAATGAAGATCTCCGTTCAGAGGATTCCGTCAACAGCCACTCTCCAAAATAAAGTCAATGAAGTAATAGATTACACGTGCGCGGACTCTTGGGTACTTAAGCATATCAACACCAGCATGCAGCGACAAGTAGAAAAGAGGACCGCAGAATGGTATGACTCCTTACCCCTGCAGCTTGAGCGCGCTTACGACAAAGTGTCATGGCAACAAAGTGGAAATCCTAAACCCTCAAGCGAGCCAGACAAATGGGATCGCTTTGACGTCATGATGCCCGTCATGGCAGGCGCATGTGAAATGCAAAGAATGCCAGAAATGAGCGACGATGGAAAATTTATTTGTGGTATCAAAGACATCCCCAATGAGGCACAACGACCTTGCATTGTCTATTCAATTGGTACGTCTTGGTCTCATACGGGTCCAAAATATTAGAAGAATCTAGCTGATTTCATTGTTCGTGCTCCATCCATCCTAACCTTAAATAACAACAAAACCAAGGTTCTGCTGATCGATGGGACTTTGAAGCGGCGATTTATAAATCTACCGCATGCGAGATCCATACATTCGACTGCACAGTTGACAGCGCTCACATTCCAGAAGAAATCCAAGACAGAGTGATGTTTCATAAAGTATGTATTGGCAATTCTTCGAAGAGTGACTCTTCCAATAATCTGATATTTATGAATTTAAAGGAGATTATGGACTCCCTTGGACATACCTACATGACGTTGCTGAAGGTAATTTCAAAAAGACATAGGGGTTTGGAAGCTCGTCAAGCTTTTGAACAGATGGGAAGCTCTTGTATATTGATGCACGTCATCTCTCTTTTACTCTAGGCTGATATCGAAGGCTATGAATATGAGATGTTCAACGAGATCCTGCTTGAGGACGATGTGGAGCTACCTGAGCAAATTTCCTTCGAATTACATTACAGAGTTGCACCAAACTCTCATCTGACTTGGAAATCCCGAGAGAAAACAGCTGGAGAGATTGCCCTCTTTGCCATTCGTTTATATGAGCAAGGTTATCGCGTTCTCTCTCGAGAGGACAACAGGTACTCTGGGTGCAGGTCGACTCCTATCAATCTTGACACCAAATTGCCTCTTCATTTGCGATAATTCCGAATTATTTTTTTGAATCCTTATCATACTACCTACAGGCTTTGTTCGCATTGTACGGAATTTACAGTAGCTCGTTTTCGGTGTCCGAAAGGTCCCCGCAGCATGATCAAAAATATTGAATCGCTACAATCGAATCCATGATAGCTTCCGGAGTCCACAAAAACCAAAAATCATGGGTGCAAAATGACTCAATACTCTGTTTACCTGAATATTTCTCCCTCAATAAGTTGTCATGTGTAATATGGAGTTTTCATTAATCTACTATTTGTTTCGAAATTTTGGACCATTTAAAAGAATTTGTCATCTTATGTTCTAGGGATACGATACTTAAGACAACATAACATTAGCAAAGAATCACCGTTGATAACGAGAAAAAGTATTGCCTTATTCCTAACAATTTTTCCTTCAGAATATACGTTAATTTTTACAGATGACTTTTTAGATGAGAGTTTGCAGCTGTCGCTAGCACGCCGGGTATTGCCTTCTATTAAATTCTCCTTTGTCATAGCCATATTGATCTCGACCAGTTTACATCTATCCATGCTACGATGTGATCATGCCATTATAGCTATGAATTCCAAGGCATCGTTCCTATGCAGCCAACCATCGAGAGAATGTACAGTTCACAGGCCTCCTTTAGGTTGATGAGCTTTCTTCATACCCAGCTCCTGCTGGTGTGAACTATCCGAGGAAAAGTGGAGAATCTATTTAACTCTGACGTTTTCAAATGACATTTCGTAGACGCGCGGTATCCTAGCGGCTACTTCGGTTGTTGATCTAGGATTATTTGGGGCGGTTTTCTGATAGCTTGGAATGTATTGCATGTCTATCGCCGCGAGTTTCGATGCATAAAAACTGAAAGGGTGCTTCCACCCACCAATTTCTATGCATAATTGGACAATTTCATCAGAAGGCAAATTGACTATTTGATACAGATAAACAATGAGTCTCGACGGCTAGTCGCTGAAGATTTTTTCAAGATTACTAGTCCAGAGGTCCTTAGTAGTGGAATTCAGATTCGGGAGGGAGACCAGACAATGAAAAACGCCTTGAAGTCTTCGGCTTACCAGATCACTACACATGAAAATAGAAAATACTTCCTGGATTGTGCCTCGCTAATCGAACATCAGCTAGTAAACGAGCTCAACAAGTGGAACCACAAAAGAATTTTATGGTATCTCGTAACCGATTCAGTAAGAACCAGGAAAGAGCTGAAGCAGCTAATAGGAGACAAGCTTATTGTGAACGTTAGACATGAAATCGC
>NW_005803582.1:0-2530 GCF_000240725.1 Microchloropsis gaditana
TGCATGCACAAATGGAAAGACACGATTTAGGAAATTTTTTTAATGAGAAGGATGAAAGCGGCGTCGCGGAGGGGAAAAGCTTTATTTACCCTCAACAGTTTTGAGTGCTGGTGCTTTGTACATGCATGAGAGAGTGTTTTTTGTTTCCCTTCTTCCCCCGGGTGTCAAGGTCGAATGGAGGGGTGGGCGGGCGGTGGATTTGCGGATAATTTGAAATCGGAAATCGTGCGGACCCGAAAGTAGAGGCGTCTGTAGGCGCACAACAATGGAATGGAGGGAAGGGGTCTCGGATCGGAGACGATTGCAGGCAAATGTTGGCGTGACCGGCACTATTATTATGCCTTGGTAGGAGTATCATCAGTTTTTCCACTTTTAAGAGCTCGAAATGAGCGCGATGGTTAGGAGTTCGTACATCGGTCGGGACGGTGGAAACAGGGATGGGACTGGGATCGTTTCCCCATGCAAGGCCTCTCAGGGGGCCTCTGAGATACGCGAAACAAGTTCAGTTCAAGTTCAGGCATAGGTCCGCGAGGATGGAGTGTGCAAGTAATGCGTAATGCGATGAAGAAAGGACGGGGCGACACCCTGGGATTAGCGGGTGGGGAGTGAGTATGCGTGCCGGCGGAAACAGGGAAGGCGGAAAAGCGAGGAAGGTGCCTCGTTCTGCCCCGACATGTGCCTCCGCGGAGTAGGACTTTTGTACGGGCGTAGAGCAACGAGGACACGAAGAGAATGTTTAAACTTATGACGGAAAATCGGAAGGGATCCTTGCAGCAAGGCTTGTAGTTGCGGAGGAGCGTGCTAGGAACACATAGCGTGAAAGAAAAAGCAGAAGTCGAAAGACTGCCAGAATGTAGGAGACTGGAGAACGCTGGGTAGCTGATTAAGAGAAGGAAAGCAGCGATAATTGACAGCGCATGGAGGAGCCCGGTGAAAAATAAACATATTCTAACCCGCTACGCCACGAATGATGATCTGGTGACGGTCGTACATTGCTTTGGGCAAGGCGCCCTTCTCGACGATCCGCCCCTCATTATCCTTCTTTTGTCACCCGGAGACGCATTCAGCCTCTGTGTTTTCGTTTTTGACTATTCCACATTCAGCAAGCGGGAGCTTGATGCCCAGCGTAGCCATCCTATCTTGCCTACCACGTCTGCCTGAATGCAAGACTGACAAATGGCTTGAAATGTTTTCACAAGCACTGCGAATCCAGACAGTTGAGAGTCCAGACATCTTTCATGTGTGCGTTGCTCGTACAATATTCGAAATTATCAAGCAGGGTACACGAAAAGACTACGTACTCCACTAGGGAAAGCGAAGCTTTTCAGCGAGGAGGAAGCACTGCCAGCGAGAAAAGACGTGCTTCATTTCCACTGCCAAAAACGACGTGCGCGTGGGTAAAGGACGAAAAATCAGGGTTAGCAGTGGTACAAAAAGATGTACCAACTCTTCGATTTTTTTCCTGCCAGTATTTCGTGGCGTGAAGCGCTGAGGAAGGCAATAAGGGGCTTTCCCTTCCTCCCTTTCCTTCTCGTTCTATACCCCTCTTTGCATGACTTTTCTCGCTGTAGGACCATTTACAACCGTTCTTCTCCACATGTTTCTTTACCAAGCCAAAATCAGGGGCAAAACGATGAAGCCTCATCCTCCATTGCGGAAAGTTACACCAGGCCAGCGTCCCTCCTTCCTCCTATGCTCCATCTCCCTTCTAGTTTTCCTGATCGTTTCTTTTGCAGCGGAGCAGCCCGCCGCCAAAAGATCGCCACAGGAAGAGGAAAACGTCTTTGTGGCAACTACAGAATGGCAGGCCATCCCTCCTGGGGCCTCCGTACCGCCCGGTTTGCACGTTAAACTGGATCTTAGCACGGGGGAGAGGTTAGGAAAACTGATGGACGGACCAGAAAGACAAGCCTTAAGGCCGGCAGGACAGAGAAAGGAGGAATCTGCTCTCCAAGCCACGGATGTTGCGGGTTTTAAAAGTAACAAGACGGGCGCAAAAGGAATTCTGGACTCTGTCGTGATCAAAAACACTCCCGAGGAGACCCTTGAGGCCTCACAAGGTCCTCCTTTAAGCCGTCGAGGGACCATGTTAAAAGTGCTGAGCGGCCTCCCGCCTCAAGAACGAGCGAGCATGGGGATCGACTCTCTATTGGCCTCCCGTCCGCGGGCTGGCGAAGCTTTGGGGGAGGAAGTGGTGGAAGGGGAGGAAAGGGAGGAGGAGAGGGCATTCTGGAAGCAGGTGGAGACTCTGTGGGCGGAACGGCAAGATTTGCTCCTACAAGCCTACGAGAACATGCTGAAGCCGGCGGAGGAACTGGGGCGGTTGATCGGGGTCTTGAAGGAGGGCGGGGAGGAGGAAGTGATGCGGGCGTTGATGGAACTGGAAGATTGGTTGTCAGACGTGGACATGGCCCAAGACTTTTATACCTTAGGGGGGTGGCCGCTGTTGGTGAGCAAGTTAGGGTGGGAAGGAGGGAGGGAGGGAGGGAGGGAGGTCCAGTGGCGAGCCGCTTGGGTGGTGGGAAATGCG
>NW_005803582.1:3212-4821 GCF_000240725.1 Microchloropsis gaditana
GGAAAGAGGACAGGACGAAGGTGGAATAGCGCCATGCGACATGCTCCGTCGCAAAGGATTGCTTTCCTGGCACATAACCTTGTATCGCCCTCCGCCCTCGCTCGCGCCCAACCTCAGGATCATGCAACAGCAGTCGCATACGTCGAGGCTCCTATTTCTACAGCGGCGGGCGGAACCAGTACCATTGGTGTGTCCCCTGCTACCAGGAAATCAAAGGAGGTAGGGAGGCAGGGAGGGAGGGAGGGAGGGAATATGGGCCGGACGGGTCCCAAAGACGTGGCCCAGACGTGGACATTAACGAGGCTTATACACACACAGAGGAGATCCATATCGGCGGGACCGTGCTGAAGAAAAGCGAGCTCATCAAGGATAAGAACGACAAGGTACGTACCTCCACCCATGGCGGAAGGGGTCAGGAGCCAAGGCGCAATTTGCGAGAAGGCGGAGGCCCCATGTTTCCTTTGCTCACGCCTTGTTCCTGTCTCGGTGTTTTTCGGGGATGTCTCCTGTCTTTCCGTGCAGCTTCGGGAGGAATTTTGGGTCGGCTGCGATTCGTGCTCCCAGTGGGTGCACCAAGTCTGCGCACTCTACAACGGGCGGAACGATCAAGGTATGTCTATCCGCCCCTCCCTCTCCCCTCCCCTTAGCTACTTGGATGCGGCGGACACGTTTTTTTTTGCTTGACAGCTTTCCCTCTATCGTCCCTCCCTGTCTCCTTTGCCCCATGCTGTCCTGGCTGTAGGCGAGCAAGTCAAGTACTATTGCCCTCCCTGTACCCTGAAACGTCGAAAGAGCATGCCGAACGGGGGAATTCCCTCCACGCCTCCCCTGTCCGCCAAGTTTATCAAGCATAACAAATTCTCGGCCTTCATCGAGAAGAGGTGCGGGGAGGAGATGGGAGGAGGAAAGGAAGGAGAGAGGGGAAAAGGGGGGGGGGAAATCGACGGAGAGGAGACAGAAGGGGGCGTTGGCGTGTCAGGGCCATATGGAAGGAGGGTGGGGGACTGAAGCCAAGGGGAGGAGACGAGCACAGTGTGAAACAATCGGGGGCCCAGACATTTATATTTCACGCTCCATTCCCATCCCCCCCCTGATCCGTCGCCCTCCCTCCTCATCAGAGTGCATGCCAGGTACAAGGAGTGCTATGAGGGGCGGGTCAGGGACGCCAAGAAGGAGCAACGCCACAAGATCGGTAGGTGTCCTTCCTCCTTCCCTCCTCCCCCCCCTGGTCTCCCTTTGTGCTCCCCTCACTGTGCTTGGATGTACACAGTACACAATGCATATTCTTCACTTCATCTCTTATACATATATAGATATATCCTGTCATTTTCTTTACGTTTCAACCGTATATATATATGTGTGTGTATATCCTGTCATTTTCTTTACGTTTCAAGCCCCGTTTGCCTTGAGGTTGCCGTATTATTCTCAAGTTAGCCTGTAGGCCCGTGGACTTCATGCCCGTTTGCTTCCCCTTCCTCCCTCCCTCTTCCCCTCCCTCCCTCCCTCTTCCCCTCCCTTCCCATCGTGCTCAGTGGAAGAAATGGAGCGCAACGCCGTCTACATTCGGCAAGTCCTTTCGACCGACAAGACTTTCCCAGTTCGAGAACGG
>NW_005803582.1:7500-8884 GCF_000240725.1 Microchloropsis gaditana
TTCTCCTTACCAGACTGTTGGAGGCCTCCACGGCGGGGAGCACTCGTTCCTTCCTCCCGTCAGTACGGAAGGGCTGGCCCCTCCGGCGATGGGCACGGGGGAAGGAGGGCTTGAGGGCGGGGATGGAGGGTCGGTAGGTTTTTATCCCCCCCTTGCCCAGTCGCAGACGCAACTCGCGCCGTTGCCGGGCCCACCGCCTCCGCAGGCGCAAGATTCGCTGCAGTACAAGCCTGCTTCGGTACCGGAGCCGACTAGGATGATGGAAGGGTCCAGTGATCCTCCTTTTCATTCGTCGGAGACGCCCAGGGCGATGGGGATCGGCCGGGGGGGAGGGAATTCGCAGATGGTTGCACCTGCCCCCGCGCCATCGTTGCAACAGTCGGCGCCGTTGCAACAACGTCAGCAATTGCAACCTCAACAGCACCAACAGTTCCATTCGCGCTCCCACCCACAAGTAGCGCCACTCCAGGTGCAGCAACGGCAGCAACCGCGGGCACTGGTGCCAGGGCCCCAGCAGCAGCAGCAGCATCAGCAGCAGCAAGCTCTCTATGCATCTTCGCAACAGCAGCAGCAACAGCAGCAGCAGCAACAGCAGCAACATCAGCAGCAGCAGCAGCAGCAGCAGCAGCAACAGCAGCAGAGACATCACCCGCACCCACAGCAACTGCAGCAACAACAGCGACACAACCAGCAGCAGCCACTCCAGCATCCACAAGCACAGCATCGAGTCCCACCCCAGGGCATGCCTCAGGTAAGCCTTTTCTTTCTTCTGGGCAGGTCCTGTGGGACGTCTGGTACCCTACTCACGCGCACTTTTTCTGGGGTTTTTCCTCTTCGCTTTCGATTCTCCGATTTCCCCCCGCCTTCAGCACCAGCACGTCCGGGCGCCACAGCAACAGCGGCAGCAGCAACTCCTCCCTCTTCCAACCGCGGGCAATGCCGTCCCAGGCGGCCAGGCAACCGGCACCCCGCACGCGTCGCAACTGCCTCACGCCCAGCTCTCCCAACAACAACAACCCGCGCATTCCTTGCCCCAACGGCAGGGCCTGGGCGCGCAGCCCCTCAACCCACAGGACACTGCCTTGCGGCCCGGAATGGTCAAGAACATCATGGTCTTGCTCCAACAACGCAAACCCGCCGCCGATCCTTCCAAACCCTTGGTGGAAACTCGGTTGAAGGAGATGGCGATCCGGCTGGAGGACTACCTGTGGAAACGCTCGTCCACGTTGGCGGAGTACTCGGATCTGAGCACCCTCAAACACCGCCTGCAGTGTTTGGCAGTCTACATGGGCAAGCACCAGCAGCGGGGTCAAACTGTACCGGCGGGCGCAAGGGGCAGAGGGGGAGGGATGCCGAATCAAGCGCCCCAGCCACAGGGGGGGGG
>NW_005803582.1:9924-10879 GCF_000240725.1 Microchloropsis gaditana
GGGCGGGGAATAGGCGGTCAGAATGTAGGCGGAAGTGGAATGAACCAGCAACAACGATTGCAGCAACAGCAGCAACAACAGCAGCAGCAGCAACAACAACAACAGCAGCAGCAGCAGCAGCAGCAGCAGCAGCAGCAACGCCCACAAAATATGGCTTCCGTGCCGGTTCCTGGGGTAGGACGTGGGGGAGGAGGGGTGCGAGCCGGCGGGGAAGCCCTCGCCTTGGGCACTGCGGGTGGAGCGGGCAGCAAACCTGGGGCCCGGAGCGGTTCGGGGAAAATGCCAGTCGTAGCCAAGACTCCGAATGGCCTCATGATCCAGACGGAAACGCATGGATGGGTGCCGGTAGAGCCCACGAAAAACGGCGGCTACCGTCCCCTGGTGCCTCTGCCCGGCTCCGGTCAAAGCTTCTCACAGGCTGCCGGCGGGGCTGGCGCGGGCGGACGTCCTGGCGGCGTTGGGAGAGGGGTGCCCGGCGTACCTGCCCCACCTTCCGCGGCGGCGTTGCAGCGGTTTGAAGACTCCGTGTCCTTGGTAAACTCCTTCACGGACGCACAAATAAAGGCGCACATGGCCTCTCTGCGCTCAGGGGGAGGGTTTTGGACTCCCGCCAAGTTGAAACTTAAGGTGCGTTCAAGGACATCTACCGAGCACGCGGTCTCTTTGTTTGTCTCTCCCTTTGTTCCCCGCTTTCATTACGCTCCTGCATACCTGGATGCCGCGCTTTGTTCTCCTCTCACATGCCCTGTCCCCCCCCTTTCCCTTAGCTTCTCCCCCTCGTGGTAAAACAGCTGAAATCGGAGTATGGATGGATTTTTGAAGAACCCGTGGACCCCGTGAAGCTCGGGCTCCCGGATTACTTCGATGTGATCAAGCACCCTATGGACTTGGGCACTGTACGTCGGCTTGTGTCGAGGCGCTTTCCCTCAAAATCGTCTCCCCCCCCCCCCCCCCC
>NW_005803582.1:10916-11374 GCF_000240725.1 Microchloropsis gaditana
GTTGGTCAAGTTGCCCTTGTCTTCCCAGCCCGTGCTGACCATGGCTTTCCGTCGTCCCTCCGTTCTTCCTCGATCAGGTGAAGCGTCGTTTGGAAAACGGCTCCTACACAGAGCTGGAAAAGGTGGCGGTGGACGTGAAGCTCACCTTCGACAATGCCATCCTTTACAACCCCCCGGGGCAAGAAATCCACAAGGTAACGGACGAAAAACGGGCGGGAAAAGGGGGCAGGTCAAGGCTGGATGAAGAGGCAGACGAGGAGGTTGAAAGAGAGAGGGTCGTGTTAGGGGCGGACCGGAGCAATGGATGGTTCTACGACCAAAATGAAGTGACGGGCAGGGGGAAAGGGGGGACACGGAAACGACATTGCGGGATACAGAAGTCTGTTGGGTGGGCCATCCCTCCCTCTCACCCTCCCTCCCTCGTTGCTGGCCCCTACAGATGGCCAAGGACATGCGGG
>NW_005803582.1:12774-15909 GCF_000240725.1 Microchloropsis gaditana
CAAAGCCCAGACGGCCTCCCCGTGTCGTTCGATGCTATGCACGCATTCCTTCATGGCTAAGTCCCACAGATTAATCCTCCGGTCGCCCCCCCCCGAGGCAAAATGTCGCCCATCCCCACTGGCAGCCAGGCTTAGGACAAAGGAGGCGTGCCCGTCGTAACTCGAGACCAAGGAGGGAGACCGGCCCCTGGAGGAACCGGCGTTGATTTCGTGCACGTGAACGCGTCGGTCGTCAGACCCGCTTAACAAAGCATAGCCTCCCGGGGTGTACCGTAAGGCCCGCACAGCTTGGGTGTGGCCGGGGAGGGTGGCGAGCAAATGGCCCGTTTCTACGTCGAAGACATGGATGTCCCCGTCGCTTCCACCGCATGCAATTTGCTTCCCGTCCGGAGCGAAGGCCACGCTGTAAATGAACGGCCCTCTCTGCCTCCCGCCCTCCTTCCCGCCCTCCTTCCCACCGCCCTTGGGAGCCTGCGTGCGTAAGGTCATGGAAGGCGCCGAGGGCAGCACCGCCACGCCGTCCTTTTCCAAACCCCCTACGTCCCACAAATTGACGCATCCCCGTTGCGTCCCAGAAGCCACCAAGGGCGATGTAGACGACCATGCCACCGTCCACGCCTCCCCCATTCCAGCCTTGAGGTCACCCAAACCTAGTTTCTCTCCTTTGAAAGTGTCCCAGAAACGCAACGTCGAGTCCAACGAGCAGCTCACGGCCAGGCCGGGCCGTTGCCCGCTGGCAGCCACCGAGACGACGCCAAGCCGGTGCCCCGAGAGGGTATGGGCAAGACTGAGGGAGGGAGGCGGGGGAAGGGAAGAGGGCGAGGCGGAGGGAGGGGAAACGGGGGGGATGGACCAGACTTTCACAGTTTCGTCCACGGAGCCCGAGAGAATCTGGCCTTCAGGTGTCCATACGAGGCTCCAGATGCTGTCCTCGTGATTGGCCTCCAGCGCGGTGGCACCTGCCTCCAGAGGCCTGCCATTCGAAGCATTTGATGGTGCCTTTTCATGGAAAATGCCAGTTTTATTGATGAATTCAGGAATATTCATGCGGATGTAAGGCATCAATGATTCTCTATCTTACCATAAAATTTACAGTTTTTTGAAGGGTTTTGACGCTAGGAAAGGAAATGGGGTAGGCGGCCGAAGAGGGGTGGGGAGGCTATTGCTGCCTCGCGCTGCTGCCGCCAGTCTAGAGGTGGAAAGGGTTCAGTGAATTCCAAGATTAAATCACGGGCACCGGAATAATAAGCCCCCGCAGACGATCGCCCCTCGCGCAGCAGCCTCAGCAGTCCACTTTGCGGAGACTACGGCAGGTTGTACGGGAGACTTCCTGCGTGTTTCCACCTTGGCAAAGGGCTGTAGAGGGGGGGGCTCTCGGTCCACAAATTTGAACGCTCCCATCTCCTGAACCATAGCAACAGCGAGCAGTGGGACCCGGACGGGGTTTGGAAGCCTTTCATTGCATCGACAAGGCCGCCGCGTGCCCTTTCACGTCTTTGGCCCAATTTAACAAGCTGTGTCCTTCGTGTTCTGGATAGTGGGATGTTCGGTGCTTATCTATGTATAAAGTTGCAGGCAGGGCATCCATGATCATGCCTGGCCGTGCTTTTTGGTGCACCTTACGGGTGTTGGCCCCGCAAGTTAAATTCGACGATTTTTACGCCAGACCATGTACATGAGGTTGATATCTCTCTCGAGGGCAATACGTTCACATGTATGGTTTTGATTGGTGTGCGCACCACAGTGTGGGGAGAGATCAGGAAAGGGGCGTTCGAGGAGCGGCGAACGAAGGGGGGGGGCATGGGGTGCACCTGAGTGGCACCTTCATCCATGCTGCTTCCCACTTGAATTTGTGAAGCTATTGAGTCCTTCCACCGTCATGGGCACCTCCACAGGAAACTTAAGAACGGCATCAGAAGGTGGGCTGGTATATTATTCGCCCGGTGGGCCATTGTGGCCCCGCAAAGATCAAAATACGCAACCCCAGTGTTCCTGAAGTGCTTGTCGTGCGCCCTTTTGTGCAGGCAACGTGAGCAAACGTCGAGAAAAATGCCTGAAATGAGACCAACACGATTCAAATCGTAGCAAAGAATTGGTGCCTGTGTTTTTGGAGGATTTGACCGCGAATTTTGTCGGTTTGGAGACCCTAGAAGCATCCAATCACGCTTCGCGGGGCGGGAAAAGACACCACTTTGGGACATGGCAGGCCTACGTAGAGGGGTGACTGTCCGAGGGTAGAGATGATCGATCATTCGTTCGTGTATTTCCCTCACTTCTTCCTTCCTACCCTCTCGCCACACAGGGCGGGATCTAAAGGTTGGTGCCCCCGGACGGCCGTCAGGGTGAAGTCGAAAAAGCGCCGTCTCGGAATGGATTTGTGATAAGAACCGCCTGTACTAGCGTCCACATCTCGACTGTGCACCATTTTTGATCGTCGACTGTTAGGCGTGTGATCGCACGTGACTGGGAGCCGCGCGAGGCGTGAGGGAAATCAGGCTTTTGATGCAACAGACTGAAAGGGCAGAGTGAGGCACATTTTTCATGGATTCGAACGCGCAAACCACCAGTGGCACCGTCGTTGAAAGCACGGCTAGCAATGGAGAGGCTTCTGCGCCCGCGCCCATGCTTTCGTCCTCCCTTCCTTCTCCAAGCTTTGAGTCCGGCCCAGACCCCCCCCCCCAGTTAGCAAGGCGGGTCCCCGGGAACGTGCCGGTGAGTATTGCGGACCAGTCGATGGAGGAGGGACGCTCTCGCATGCTGTCCGCACGCATGCGGGGCACCGTACGCCGTAACCGCCGTCTCACTCTCTCCCTCTTCCTCCCCACAGCTTGACCCCTCGGCCGCCGACGTGGACGACAAGGACCGCGCCTCCAGCGCCTACGGAGACGAACCTCCCCTCCCCCTCCCCCTCCTCACGTCCACCTCGATGACAGCCTCAGAAGCGAGCAGCGGTCAAGGAGGGGAAGCTGGGGCCGCCCCAGGGGTGCCCTCCCTTGCTTCCTCCCCTGCCTTCGCCCCCGCAGCTACCGGCCTGTCCCCGTCTCACTCCGCCGGTTCCGGCATGTCAGTGCTGATCCAAGTGCCTCAAAACGGGCCCAGCGAGGCTCTGTCGCCTTTGCCCTTGCCGACCACTGC
>NW_005803582.1:16136-18773 GCF_000240725.1 Microchloropsis gaditana
ATCCAACTCTCCCTCCTTCCCTCCCTCCTCCCTCTTCCTCCCTCCCTTCCTCCCATCCCACCTTCCGAGGGATGTTCAAAGCCGCAGTCGACCAGCGCCCTGAGCAATTCCGCCTTCAAAAGAAAATCCTTGAATCCCGACGCATGCACCCCCACGTAGTGACCTTTGCGTCCTTCATCTCCCCCCGCCTCGGCTCCCTATCGTTTTTTAATTGGATCGTTGAGCAACAAAGCTGGGGCCTCCGGGGGCGCCGGCTCCCCTCCATCCTCATCGTCTTGCCCCATCAGCCCCTTCCCCACCTTCTCCTCCTGCTCGTTCTCCTCGTCGTAGTCGACCAGCTCATCCTCGTTGGTGGGTGTCGTCGTGTCTGCCATAACTACAATTGCCAAGATGAAGAAGGTTTCTGCGCATGTTTAGAGGGGGAAGGTGGTGGAATGCCGTGATGGATATAGAAGGAACTTGGTCAGCAGGGCCAGGAAATCGCCAAGAAGGAGTCAAGTGCCCACAGCAATAGCCATCTGATTCACATTTGAAAATGTCTCGGCCACTGCCGCCAAGCCAATTGCTATCAGAACACACGCGTATTGCGGTCGACAGCTTCATAAGGATCTCGCCACCGCTGGCAAGCCTATGACAAAATCTGGTCCAGCATGGCCGAGTCCCAAAAACTCCCCACAAGGATACGGGAAGAAGCACTGTCCAGGGACATGCCGCGGTCAATCCCAAAAGCAAGCACAGGAACAAGGAAGTATTCATCGGATAACATGGGCGGGAGAGATAAAGAACGTCAGGCCCGCTCAAAACTTCCGACGTGGGCTTGCTCTCACACGAAGGCTTCGCTTCCAAAGACCACGGTACCCCTGGTCGCTTTTTGCATGCCTTAACGACGGTTAAAATGTGCCACGTGGTTGCTTGCGGTTGTTGTTAATGTGAATAGCTATCCACCACAAGCTCTCAGGCTCCTTCTCTCCATGCACCTGCAGAGCAGCCAAAGCGCCCCAACTCCTCACCGCTTTACTGCCAAGCAAATGCTGGCATCCACAACGCCGTACTCCCCTCCTAGATATATATACCTCAAAGCCAGTGACACGTGTGTCGTCGTGGTCCCGTGACTTCCTGTCCCTGCAGGCGTCGTATGGCTCTCAGCTGGGAACACCGAAGGGAAGAAGAACAAAAATCTTCGCTCCTGTCCGCCGCAAATCCCATGATAAACACCACAATCGAGCCTGCTTACGCCGCAACGCCAGCACGCCGTTGCCGCATCACCAGGGCTCGTGCCGCTCCTCATTTCACGTGTAGTGAGTAGCAACTCCGTCCCACAGCGGCAGTGCGTAAGGGGTGGTGTGAATAAAAAAGGCTTTCTTTGCCTAACCACCGCAGGATGATCAGAAATGCCTGTCTCGACCATCCACAAGCACTACCCACCCACATGCCCACGATTTCCCGCTGGCTTCTGGAGGGCACCGGTTAGAAATTCGCCCATGGTGCACATCAGCTTGAAAGTGGGATGATTTTGCGTTCCTATGTCCTTTCCAGAGACCAGCTTGCATTTTGAATGAGGTTCCCCTCCGAGGAAGATGCCGCCTTTCCCTCCCTCACTGTTCGATCACTTTTCTTTCCTTTGACGCCACCCCGTCTAGCTTAGGACAGGTGGGTGACACTGGCCAAGAATACGGTGAGTGCTTAACAATTATGGAGAGTTTTAGTTTGTTTGAACGCGTGGTGGATGACAGAGGTCCTTCTACCCATTAACCTATGCTCGGCTGCTGGTGTGGGATACTTGGGGTTGGGAGCGTTTTCAAGCTTGCTAGCTCCGCGACGCGTGTAGAGACTTTGCCATGGCATTTTGACAGTATTTTTGAGGCTTCTGTTTCTGTTTTTTTCCTGTCCCCCCGCTCTGCAGCACAACTTTGAGCATGCCCGCGACACGGAATGGGGCTACGGGCAGCCAAGTGACACGCCGGTCAAAGACACGTCACACTCCGGCCGATGGAACAACGCCTGCAGCGGACGAGGTACAGGAAATGCAGGACCCTCCCTCGGCGCCCAAATCCCCCGTGCGAAGGGCCCGTGCGGGGGGAGGAAAAGGCCGGGGCGCGCCGACGGTGGTGGAGGAGGGAGCAAGCCAGACAAAGGAGACGACACCGAACGAACCCGCGTCCCCTTCCAAGAAGACAAGGGCGAAGGGTGCTTCACGCCAAGCGGCAAGAAACGGGGAGGCGGCGGAGACGGGACGGGGAGAGGAGGAGGCTAGGCAGGCACCTCCAGAGGTGGAGGGACCAGTGGGGGGCTCGCCGTCACGGAAAAAACGGAGCGTGAAGGACATCAGCTTCCCGCCCACAGAAGAAGAAGGCGACGACCGGGAGGGAGGGGGAGAAGGCGGGGCGGAAGGAGGGTCGCCCTGGGCCGAATCGGAACAACGGCAGCAGAAACGGACAAAACACGCAGCCGTTACTCGGGAGGAGGAAACGATCGCGGGGTTGAACACCGGTGTATTCCCGGAAGTGATGGGGGCGGAGGAGTACCAGGCGCCCTTTCCCACGCGCGAGGCAGGGTTGGAAGGCACCCCGGTGGAGGGAAGGGGCGAAGGAGGGAGGGAGGGACGGCCACGCCACGGGAAAGGGCGGGGAGGACGAG
>NW_005803582.1:18783-19555 GCF_000240725.1 Microchloropsis gaditana
GCGTCGCGTCTCACGAGCGATCGCAGCCGCCAACACCATCTCCAAGAAACCCTGACGGCCAATAAAGGGGAACACAAAGATTGGAGGTAGAGGAGGGAGGGAGAAAGGGAGGGAGGGAGGGCGCACCTGCTTCTCGTGCGGTGTGGCCCGGAAAATCTCCTGAATGTCGCGACGCATATCAAGAGCATCCAGAAGCTTGTCACACTCGTCCAAGACGAAGCGTTTCACGTGGTCGAGCTTGAGGACCTGAGGGAGGCGGGGAGGATAGGAGAGAGGGACGGGTGAGGGTGGCGTGGTTCGCAGGGATGGACGAGGAAGAGCGTGCCGCAAAAAGGGAGGGAGGGAGAAAGATAGGGAAGGAGAGGGGGGAGCGACGACGGACCTTCTTCCGGACAAGCTCCAGAATGCGCCCCGGCGTCCCGACGATGATGTGAGGCTTCTGGTCGCTGGCGAGAAGATCCATGTTTTGCTTGATGGGGACCCCCCCGTAGAATACGGCCACGCGCACCTGTGAGTCAACGAGAACGAAAGAAATGACAGACAAGGAGAGGAAGTTAAAACGAGCAGGTCTCGAAATAGATCGGAGAGACCTGGCGGGAAAGCGTGTGGAAGGAGGGGGGGAAGGAGGGGAGGCGGGAAGGAGGGCGGAAAGGAGGGAAGGTTCATGTTACCTGCGGCAAATACTTGCCAAACCGGGCATACTCCTTGGAGATTTGGAAAGCCAGCTCACGGGTATGGCCAATCACGATCACAGAGGGGCATTCCTCGTCCT
>NW_005803582.1:22539-24333 GCF_000240725.1 Microchloropsis gaditana
AGCACGCGTCAGTCACAACCACCAAATGCCGGAGGCAGCGTTTGCCCAACACCTCCGTCCGGGCTTTCAGCCGGTCCACTGCCAGGATCAGACCGGCCAGTATGTCGCCTTTGACGCCAGTACGAGAGGGAGGGAGGTGGAGCACGTCCAGCAAACGCCCAAAATCCAGGGGGTGGAGGGGGGAGACCTCGAGCAAATTCTCATACCCTGCCCCCAGCGCTTCGAGCGGGTGAGATGTCTCGTCGGTTCCAAAGGCACAGGCCCCGATTTGGCACTTTCGAGTGGCCCTCCCTAGGAAACGAGGCATACAAAGGAAGTCAGCACGAAGCACGACACGAAAAGGACTTGCCATCCTCCCTCGTCCAATGCTTCGATGAGACCGGCTTTCTTGTCAGATTTCTTTTCTCTCAACACACGCATGGCTTTGTTGTACCCAGGAAAAAACTTGCCTGACTCCGCCACTGCCTGCGCTGCCACCAGCAAGGTTACTATTTCTTGTGCAACTTGGAGTTTGGAGGGTGGAGGGACTTGTATACTTGAAGGAAGGTCATCAAGGAGGGCTGGATGGGCGTACGGGTCACCCATGCTGGTGCTTGTGTCTAGGAGGAACAACCAGGCTTGCTGCATGGTGCCTTGTGTATTACAGGAAGTGCCCTGTCGACTTCACAAAAAGCGTCGGGGGGGGAGGAGGTAGTTTTTGACGTGCACGTTCTTGGCGTCATGTGCTTTCTGATGGGCCGCCCCCCCCCAAAAAGACTACTCAATTTGACAGCATTACTTCCATACCCGTCCATGCAACCCTCCAACTCTTCTTTTGAGCGTGACCTTAAGTACGGACCATGCTTTTTGTCCTTTGGGCGTGGGAGCGCATCGCTCGCTCTGATCATATGCATCGCTAGTTCCATTGCTTCAAGTTTGTTCCCCCCGGACATTCAGCACAACAACACAGCCGTGCCACAAATCCCCACCTTGTCTCATTACCAAACGTACACAGTGATGGCGGACGGCAGGAAAGCTGGCATGTGGAGACCTGTGCCTGTCTTCATCCTCCTCCTTGTTCTCCCTGTGGTCGTTTATGCCTTCGTCTCTCCTGCTCGAGTACCCTCATCGTGCACCCTGCCATCCTCCTCTATCATCACGGCCACGTGTCTTGCACCCTCCCTCATCCACCGTCTTGCCACATCCGAGGACGATCCTCCTCCACCACCCACAACGCTGGTCGACAAGCTGTTTTCCCTTTTTTTTGGGGCCAAGGAGGCGAAACCTTTAGGATTTGCCCGCATTTCCGTCGAGTCCTCTCCCGAGGTCTACCCTGCGACGACCAGCATCTTCGCGGACCCCCTACCAGGAGACAGGTAGGATAGAAGGAAATAATGCATGCAACACATTTCTACGGAATATAGCGCTCTTGATCCTTTAGCATGCAGTGTGTATTGCTAGGGAAGGTAGCGCGCTTGATCCCTCAGCATGGTGTGCCTCTTTTCTCTGGGTACGGAACCGTGCGAGCACATGCAGCACCCATCGACGGACTCTCCCTGCCCCTTCCTTTCTCCCTGTCTCCCAAGTCGCGACGTGGCGGCATTGCGCCCGTTGCTCGCCCAGACCCGCTTGGAAAAAGCGCCGCTGAACCTGATCTACGACGCGGTCCGGGACGGATGGAAAAAAGGGGATTTTCACCGAAAAGTGGACAACCGAGGAGCCACCCTGGTCGTAGCCCGGACTCGGGGAGGCGCCGTGTGCGGGGGGTACAACCCGGAGGTAGGAAGGGAGGGGGAGGGCGGAGAATGGGCGGGG
>NW_005803582.1:24343-25591 GCF_000240725.1 Microchloropsis gaditana
CGCGTTGGTATGATGACGCGGGCGAGGTCGGTGCTGTGTGTGCATTTACATGTTGTTGAGCATGGTTCCCGCGCGGCAATCATCGTGGGGGACGTGATCAGTCGTTGACTCCTCGTGAGGCTTCGCCTTGTCGGTCGAAAGCAAACACAGGCATTTAGCGTCCAAAGGCAACATGGAAAGGCTTTTGGCGGTAGAGGGAAAGCGCACAGCCCTACAAAACCATTTGTGCCGACGCCTGATCGTCCTTTTTCAGGGTATTCATGCGCATGTTTATGCTTCGAGATGTGCAGTACATACCTCGATTGGGAGGGCCTTGATGCCTGTATAAGCCCACATGCAGGAAAGGGGGCACGAATAGACGAGGCCATGCACTTAAACCCCCATTTGTGTCTGTTTGTGTAATGTATTATCTTGTTGTTGACATGGGTGTTGTACACTCGGAGTGTTGTTTCAAGTGGTTGGGGTGAAAAAGAAATATGCCAGGAGGTTAAACAACAGAGCCAGCGCGTAGTCAGTGAACACGTATCGACCCGTACGACAGACCGGTATTACAGAGAAAGTAACAAATATGTACACGTATGATAGACCTGGTATACTCTTTGTTTATCAACGACGCTGTAACGACGACTACTGACGGTGGTAACCGATCACCTTTTGCGAATGTCCGCCGCATAGATTAAGTTCCAAATGAAGCAACGATTTTCCACTTTTACACCGCGACACATGACGAAATTGTTGATTACTTCCTTCAATCAAGACACGATTAATATTCGCCGCTCAAGGAAAAGCTTATCTCTCTCGTTACATCCCTGCGTGAGAGACGTGTCATCACTCTGCTCTTGCGCCGTGGCTCTCTTAACTCCTGGACACGTTATCCTCATCGATCTTCACGGTGCCAGCTAATCACACAGCCGGAAAGCGAATCTTGAATAATAAGAGCCATGTTACGCAAATTTTTCTCCTATAACATAACCCACATCCTCCTTTTTTGAGTCCATAGCGGCCCTTACAGCAACTCAATCACTTCCAGTCCCGCATCTTTACCGAGCTTCGCGTTGGCGTCCTCCAAGGCCTTCTTCGAGCCCACCACTGCCGTCGTGGCGCGCTAAAAGGCGAGAAAGATACCCGGAGGAAGGAAGAAGAAGGAGTGAGAAGGGAAGGAAGTAAGGAAATCCCAATGGGGCATAGACGAGTGATTCCAGGCATGATTATCCGGGGGGGCGGGGAATCAGGGAGGGAGGGAGGGAG
>NW_005803582.1:27208-27940 GCF_000240725.1 Microchloropsis gaditana
TGGGAAGTACTATGCGCCCGAGGAGGACGAGGAAGCGCGGGGCGAGGAACGAGAGAGGGAGGGGAGGAGGGAGGGAGGGGAGGACTGTGGTTGCGATGTTGACGGTAATGACCTCGCATATCCTCCAGGGTGAGAAAAAGAAACCAAGAAATGTTGATTAAAGGGTGTGGGGACGAAAAGCTCTCTTCGCTGAAGTCGCCGATAAACACCGAGACCGAGGTGCTTCCCTCTGAGGGATTCTGGACCATAGTCTTTTGTCTTTTGCGCATATTCACAACGAGCTCATTTACATGCTTTTCTCTCCTCTGAAGTTTCCTGCCTCTCCTTTCATGATCTACCTCCCCCAAACCCCTCCCCCCTCACGCACCTCGAAACGTCCTTCCTGCCCCTCCCTCATTCAATTTCCAACTCTTCCTCCCCCTCCTCCTCACCCTCCTCCCCTCCTTCATCTTCGCCTGGCACCCGCCTCTCCTCCGCCTCTACCCTCTCCTTTTCCTCTTCTTCCAAAAAGGCCTGTCGCTCTTGCTCGCTCACCTGTCGGGGACAGACGTAAAGGTTGGTGGGCTTGTAACGACTATTTAAAATATATAGGTGGTCGTCGATGGGCTCTTGAACGCCAAATTTCCCCCCTCCCCTTTTATTTCCCGTCTCTTTCCCTCCCATCCCGCTCCTGCCTCACCTCAAGTAGCGTCAAGCCACTCTCCTGTATTCGCTTCCAAAACGGATTTCCCC
>NW_005803582.1:28432-29013 GCF_000240725.1 Microchloropsis gaditana
AAGGCGTTCCATTCCTCCACAGGGCTGGATAGAAATCAGAGGAAGAAACAGGGAAAAAGTTAAAAAAATGAGAAATGTTTAAAGACGTGATGGGAACGCGACACCAAACGTTGAGAGAGCGAGAGCGCAGTGCCTATGCCCTACTCCTCACGGCAGAGGCCCAGGAATGCAAAGGGACCTTCAGGGATGGTCTTCGGTCAAAGAAAGCGTGCGCGGGAAAGCCTCCTCGTCGGACGACAGGATGTCCACAACATGGACCAACCATTTCAAACGTGGAGCGGAGAAGGGGAGGGAGAGGGGGTGGAGGCACAGGGAGGGGAGTGAGGAGAGGAAGGAAACGAGGGGCGGGACGCCACAAATGCCAAAATTCAGAGTAAAAATGGAGAAGACAACGCTTTAACGCACCGGTGTGCCCGTGTTAAGGCGGTTTGAAAGTCCCGCAAGTAGTGCACGGCGCGCTTGTAGTAGGCGCTTTGCCCCTCCTCTGCCCTGCATGGATGGATATTGAAGTGTATGGGCCGACCACGACAAGATAAAGGACAGGACGACAATGCGGCACAAGTACATATTTGTTACTTTCT
>NW_005803581.1:0-28867 GCF_000240725.1 Microchloropsis gaditana
AAGACGTTGATCCTCGGCCATATCCGATTGGGTCGGGCGGACGAGGGAGAGGATGGGGGGGGGCTGCGACCGGCGGGGGGGGCCGGGGCCAGTCGGGCTGAGGGAGAAGATGGCAGTAGCGAGGTGGGCCGTGGGGATCAGGGGGCGGAACGAGGCGAGGAAGAGGGGGAGGAGGAGGATTGCGAGGTGCGTCGCGAGATAAGACAGTGGTACAGTGGCTTAAGTGTATATGAGGTGGCAGTGACGCCGTGGCGGGGGGGAACCCCGCTAGCCCGATCGAAGCTCAGCAAAAAGAAAAGCGAGGCTGCTCAGATCGAAGGGGGGGGCGGTGGGGGGGCTGGCAGTGGGAAGAAGAGAAGAAGGGGAGGGGGGGAAGGTGGGCGAGACAGTGCGGCGAGTGGCGAGAAGCATGTAAATAGGCAGCAGAATGCGTGACAACAAAGGCAAAGCATTTTCGGAAAGGTTTCAAGAAGACGGCTGCTCTTTTTCAAGTGTGTACTTTCAGCCACCCACTTTTGACCAGTACCAGACGCATTATTCGACGAGCTGTCGCCCGTAATAAGCCGCGCCCACCGCCGCCACCTCCTCAGGCGGTACACCCTCCACGCTCAGCACCTTCACCTTCCCCAGTGTGAGCCGGCTCCGCACGAATTCCCCCAGGAAAGGCAAGCGGGCCGTGCCCCCCGCCAGCAGCACGCCTTGCAAGCCCTCCAGACCCACCCCCGACGCCCGCAATGCCTCCACCACGGGCGCTTCCAACTGGTCCAAGACAGGCAGCGCTAGTCGCTCCAGGGCGGCCCTGGATACGGTCGCGTCCAGGTGCTTCGGCCCCCGGTGGTCGGCGGTGATGAAGGGGAGACGCAGGGTCGAGGACGGGCTCAGACTCAGCTCCTGCTTGCTCGCCTCCGCCGCCTCATGCAAGCGCTCGAGCGCCAGATAGTCCGTGCCTAGGTCCAGGCCGCCGTGCTTCTCCTTGAAGTCGGAGATGAGGTGCTGCACCAGCACCCCGTCTAGCTGCTCCCCGCCCACCGCCCACGTCGTCCTGTTGGCCCGCACGCCCAGCCCCTGCTGGGGGTCCATGGCCACCACCGAGGCCTGCGCGTTCAGGCCCCCCACATCCAGCACCAGCCAGGGCTTCCCGAAGAAGGCCTCTTCGTCCGAGACGGCCCCCGAGTAGTGGGCGCAGACCAGGGCTGCCACCGCGTCCTCCACCACCGCCAGGCCCCCGCCCTGCCCCTCGTCCGCCCCACCGCTCAGACCCGTCGCATCGGCGGCCGCCTTCAGCGCCCGACGCTTCGCCCCTTCATCGAAGTAGGAGGGGACTGCGAGGATGGCGAAACCCGGGGTGGTGTGCAGTTTGTGCTCCGCGGACTGCACGAGCTCCTCAAGGACCCGCGCGCTCGCTTCCAGGGGCGTCAGGGCTCGCCCCCCCTTGAGCCTCATGACCAACGGAGAGAGGTCCCCGTCCGCAGATCCTTCCCTGGCGTCGACGGCGAAGGGGAACAAAGGCCGGACTTTGTCCTCGTAAGCGGCCAGGCCCAGCAGGCGCTGGATGTTGAAGCCCACCTTCGCGGGCTCCCTCCATCGTGCTCGGCGAGCCAGCTGTCCTACCACCAGGTGATCATCTTCATAGGATATGAACGCAGGAGTAGACCGTCGGCCTTCATGATTCTCCACCACCTCTGGCGCTCGTTCTTTCGCAGCCACGAAAGCCACGCATGCCTGCGAAGATCCCAGGTCTAGTCCCAGGACCGGAAACTCACGCCTGACGTTCGCGCCCGCTTCCTCTCGCCCTTCACTTTCCTCGTGATCCCTCTCCTCCTCCTCGTCGTCAGTGACCTCTTTGCCTTCTCTCTTTTTCTTGTCTGCCTTGGCTATCCGTTGCGCCGCCCGTACTAGGTAATGGGCAAGTGTCGCCCCTACAAGTATACCAATACCGATGAGCACAGGATTCTCCCTCCGGCACGTCGCACGAAAGCACCGTCGCGCATCTTGCCGGGTCCGAGGAGGCCGCCTCATGCAGCAAGGGCGGCTGCGGGGCGAAGTGTCTTGGGCATAGGCAAAGGCGATAGTTGCGGACGGAGCGGTGGAGAGGGCAACGGAGTGGAGGCGAGCATCACGCAATTTGTGGGACAAAGAAAGCGCCGCCCGCATGAATTGCCCTATGGCTGTCCTTTAAGTTGTGTGATTGTTCCCTATATGTAGTTGGCACGAGCCAATGTCCAGCAGCGGACGCATAATGGTAAGAAAATGAACTAAGAGCGCGCCTAGGCGTTGCGATGAACAAGGCATGCGTCATCATGTCAGATTCCCACCAAGGCCCACAAGTTCAGGTTAGGCGGCGAGTACGACCCCAGTGAAACAAATATTGAGAGGGACATAGAAAGCATCGAGACTCTTTTCGTCGTCCTTCTTCACATTGTTTTTTTTTTTCCAAGTACTACAGTTGGCCGTAAACACGGAGGTAGGAGGTTATCCCTACAAACAGCGCGCATCATTTACTGAAATATTCTTGACAAGCCCGTTGAAGGTCCCACGAGTATGAATCAAGGTAAAACAGGCACGTTTTATCATCTGCTTTCGTTAACTCCTTCATTCTAGCCATTTTCGTCTTCTTCTCCGGGTCGCCTGCGACGAGGCTCAAATCGCCAAGACCACCCTAAAAATGTTCATTTAAATAAGGGAAAGAGCATCCAGGGTCTACAATGATATTCCATGACCCAGATAAGCGAAAAATATATACTACGGCACGTACCGTGATGGTCGAAGTGGGCGTGGAAACGTCTTCGCCGTTGGGCTTTGTTCTGTGCATGTTAAAAAAATGAGGTCAGAATACGAGTACACATATCAAAACAAGTTTTGAAGAAATCGCATTCATCTCTCCTTCCGAAAACATAGAGAAAACGTACACAACCGGAGAGGCCTCTTGGGCGACGAGCCTCTCGGCAGCAGCTTGGGAGTCCTCGTAAGCCTTCACAACCTTGAGCATGGGAAGAGGGGACGTTGTGAATATTACACATTGCCAGCTCATAAAGGGGGGTTTCTACGACGTGCTTCGTAGGAAATGCCTTAACAAACGACACTGCGTCTCACCTTCTCTTCCAGCTCAAAATCGTGAGCGGGCGGCAAGGTTGTCTGTGACGAATCGTGGATAGGACATGAGGTTAAACTCGATTGACGCCTCTCCGTATTTGAAGACAGGCGATTTGCCATGCCCGCCTTGAACGTATCTCGTATAGCCAGCACGAACACGACTCGTACACATTATGACGAAAAGAGATCAAGAAGACAGGCAAAAAGGACTTCATAGGACACATATTCTTCCCAAACTAGCTCTTGTCCGACTCCCCGATCTACTCACATCCAGTTCCGGTAGTACCCGCAGATCGGCAGGCAAACCATTTGCGTCGACTTTGAACGTCGAATACGCCAAAGTAGGGTAGTGTGCCATTTCGCACGAAAATTGGGCTCGCGAGGCTACTCAGGTGAAGAAGTGTGCGAGTGAATTTTATAAGGCAATAATTAAGCGAGCCTTGGAAGACGAATGGCTGCCATGCATTTTAAGCTGTTCGCACTTGACCGTGGATGCGTGCGTTAGTGCGCACCAAGAGGATGCGCCACTGCGCGCGGCCACCCGCGTGAGATGGTGCTTATCCCGAGTGCCCGGGGCCCAGCGTGACGTCGCTCTACGCCATTCCTTACAGCCCCGTGATCCCTCCCCCGCGGTTGCGTGCTTGTCCACATGAATTTATGTAGCAATGTACGTTCGATGAGATCAGTCCCACTTATTTTGAGAGCGGAATTTCTGGTCACGTAAACTCATTTGCAATATATAATCAATGCACTGATGCATGTTGCATTTCTGCGTCGGCCCATCTCTTTTCTCCTTCTTCCGTTGAATAATAATGCACTATTCTGAAGGGACCACACCCGATCTCGTTAAGCCTGGATATTTTTATTTCTTCCAGTCAGGACATAGTATTTAGAAACCATGAAGTCTCCATCAGCCACGGCGAGGAACGCAACCGCAATTACTGCCAACCAAGCAAAAGCACGAGCGGCTCAGCTGGTATCTGCTACGGACTCTACGTTCAAATCGTCGCTTTCCCTCGCAAACCGAGTGGAGAAAGCATCTCATGTGACCAATCTGCCTCTATCTGGTCGGATTTTAGCAGAAGTTGCCGTTCCTGAGAACATGTACTTCCGTCAAATGGAGCTGCGTGATGCTGCCGCAGTCTTTCATTTAGGGGAAGAAATCTTCAACGCCGATTCTTTCCCACAGCTTTATCGGACTTGGGACGCGTTTGAAGTGATCGAAAATCTTGACGGTGACGGAGAGCTGTGTCTCGTAGCCGAAGAAGTGCTTGAAGGAGTTTCCTCAGGGATCGTTCCTACTGGGGAAGGTGGGCCTGGGCGCCTCCACCCTCACGGCCGAATCGTCGGATTCATTTTCGGCAGCATCACCGAGAAGCGGAAACAGGAGCACAGCTGTGGCCTTTTGGGATGGGTAGGTATCGCACCTTCTCACCAACGGCGGAACATCGGGACGGTGCTGGCGCACAAGCTCTTCGAGGCCTTCTTAGAGGAAGGAATAAGCTTGATCGTGGCCGACACTCCCAAGGAGAACACACCGGCCATCCAGTTTCTGCACCGCATGGGATTTGGTACGCCCGTCTATCATGTGAGTTATCAGTCCAAATTTGCTCGCGATTTCGTGCATGGACTGCCTGTCTGTGCCCCATGCTCTCTCCGTCGTCTTAAAGCCTCTCCCCATCAACCGATATCAGGTGTATATGAGCTTAAACTTAGCACGCCACCAGCAGCGGACTCAACACTTGCCGCCGCCACAAGAGAGGGTCTTGCCTCCCGAGGCGAAGGGGGTGAAGCTCCGGCCCATGAGCATCGACGATCTGGCGGCCGTCCACGACCTGGGCGAGCGGGTCTACGACCGGCATCTGTACCCGAATCTGTACAGAATCTGGTGAGCAGCGGGACCAAAGAGGGTTTGGAGAAGGGAAACAGAGGGAATACGGGTTCCTTTTATGTTCAGGGAGGCGAAAAGTGGCATGCTGGGAGCTAGAGAAGCGGCGATCAAGTGTACAGGTCTCCCTAGCTCATGATTGGAGCCCACCCCACAGGTCGGAGAGCGAGGTTTTGGAGCTCTTTGGCTCAGACTCTGAATTTTGCCGGGTGGCCGAATATGAGGGGAAGGTGGTGGGCTTTGTCATGGGCACCACAATATCGAAGCGCCGGAGCTCCTGGCGCTATGGTTACTTAGGTGCGTGTTGGTGAGAGGAAAATGAATGTAAAAAGGTCTCGTTCAAAAATCATGGGACGACTATGCTGTAGTTGAAAAAGTGTGCATATCCTTCGCATGGCACAGTCTGGCTGGGCGTGGCTCCCGAGGTCCAGCGTTTCGGCGTGGGGAAGCGACTCTTCCAATCCTTCCAGGACCTGATGGTGGAGGACGGCTGCCGCATCATCATGATCGACACACAGGCGGACAACCTCCCTGCTCGCAAGTTCTTCGAGCGGGCGGGCTTCGGGTCGCTCGAGTCTCACGTCTACTTTAGCAAGGTCGTCGGCCCCGAGGACGTCATCGACAGCGAAGAAATGATCTGCCGGCAACCCTCCTTCACCGACGGCGAGAGTCCCCCCTCCTCTACCTTTAACAATGCCATCCTGGCTGCCGCCGTCAAGAGCAAGAGGTGCACGCATCGGGCACGCAAGCCGGGGGGCTTTAAAGTCACACGCCTTTTCCGCTTTAAACGCTCCCATTCTGTGCTGGAGACGGCGACGATAGATGATCGCCTGGACGATTTGACGAAAAATTGTGCGGCCACGGATTCCTCAGGAAGAAATGGGGACGAGCTTTACACTTATCGCGCAGTGGGCACCAACGGAGGCAGAGACAGTCAAGAGCAGTGTACAGGCAAGAAGGGGAAAGCATCTAGCGCTCGCTGCTCGAAACGGCTCCGGCAAAAGGCTACGGAGGAGTCGAAAAAGTCGAAGCAGGAAACTTAGATAGCGATAGGAGCAGTCTCAACACTAGGTGGGCTGAACACGGTGGGGCGAAGGAGCCAACACGCACGCATACCCTCGAAGAGGTAAAGCTGACCAGCAATTGAATGGCTGTTTCACTTCGTAAATCATGCACAGCACGTTCGTGCAATCATTTAAGAGGGCGAGCACTGGTACATGGAGTGCAAAGACAGAATCTTGGTGCTCTAGAAGCGTAAAGTACGTAAAATACGGATGTCGTTAGTTTTATTGTACAATACATGCCTCTACCTCTTCCTCCCATCCATCGTCTTGAGCTCGTGATACTTCTGCAAGCATCGCTTGCACTCTCCCCCATGGCATGACCAAAAGGGCAGCAACTGCGAGCAAGACGATGAATGCACTCAGTACCACCCATCGCCGAATCATCCAGCGCAAATTGAGAGGAGCCAAGTCGGTGGGCTTGGTCTCTTTAATCTCCACATGGCCCCATTCGTCTCCTACGCTAGATTCGTCCCCCCTGCCTGATGCTTTCTCCTCGCTCGTTCCGTGAGAATTCTGCTCACCACCCGTCCCGTGTTGGTTTCGCTTCCTTTCCTTCTCTCTCTCTTCCCCTGACTGCCAGGATGGTTTGTATTTTTTGCTCAGCCATATAGACGCCCTTTGCGCCCACGGGAGAAGGAACCCATATTCATCCGAAGCCAAGACGGGGTCGAAGAGGGGATCTCCCATGTAGACGGCCTTGCTTGGGTCACACGCTCGCTGCCCTGCCAACAGCTGCTCTCGCCCCCTCTCTGTCAACAGGATGCCTCGCCTGTCTGGATCGCGAAGCTGAGCGTCTGCCTCGTCCTCCCGCAGGGATTGCTGGCATTTCATCCGAACGGAGGGGAATATCTCGTAGAGCTCTTCCAAGACATCGTCAATTTGGGAAGGCAGACTCGAGGCACCTCCTCGATCACCCGTCAGCCCTGGTCCCACTACCAGTTTCTCAAGCAGGGTCTCCAGCCGGCCGACAAGCCCAAAGCTGTCACACGCGCCCTTGCTCACCCAGCTTTTGATCCAGAGCCACACCGTGGAGGTCACCTTGATCAGAGACGCGCGCCACGAATGTTCCAGGTCCTCCATCGCCTTCACGGCCCGCTTTCGGATGGCGAGTAGCTCGGCCGCTAAGTGGTGGGCGTCCTGCGCGGCGTCTCTCCACAGACAAGGCTTGCTCCGTGTAAGCCGCAGGCGATGCAAATGGTGCGTCAATAAAATGCGTCCACGCAACTGACTTCCAGCTTGCCATAGCTCGTGGGCGGTGCGAGAGACTGACAGGAGTGCTTCCCGCAGGTCGGGATGACCGACGGCTTTGAGCACACGGGCAAGCTGGACCAGGACGACGGATCGCATCGAGGCGTCCGCGCCGAGTGCCTCCCGGACCTTGCGCATGTACAGGACGTACAGTGTGGTATAGAAATGAAAGTTGCTCACCACGTAGGCCTTCAGGAAGCTTTGTTGCCACCTGAGTGCGAGGGAGCAATCTTGCGAGCGCTTCCCGGGCGCCAACCTGACCGTTACTTCGCTGGGGATCAACCAGGATAGCCACAGCTCGACAAGCAAGAGGAATTTAAGCCACCCTTCTTTCTCAATCCGAAGGCGCCGAAATCCTAGAGCGAGGAAAATGAACACCGGCTGCTGCAACGCGTCTAGGGCGGGGCAAAAGGCTGGAGCCGCTGGGGATGCACGCACTCCCCGAGATCCTTGCCCCTGAAGCATGACCTCCACTTCAACTTTGCGGGCGAGAAGATAAGGCACCCAAAGCAGAAGGGCAAGGAGAATCTCGAGGGTAGGCTCCTCATAGGTGGTGTCTCGACTCACAGGAAGAATCTGGTTTTCGTTGTCGCTGGACTCCACATGCGTCTTGGCGTCGGGATTGTGGACCGGGTTCCTCTCAAGCCACATCTCGATAAAAATTCGCAAGAACTTTTCAGCCTCTTCGTTAAGGGCCAATGCCTTGACTGGATCTGAAAGTCCCCCTTTCCGGTCAAGATCGGGGCCCGCCGGGGAAGGGAAGTAGGTGAGGAGGTACGAGCGGAGGACTGTACAGTAAACGCTGACTCTTGGGTTTGCCAAGATGCTGACTGGTGTGATTGGTTTGCTGGCGATTTCTTTTAGGAAGCTTAAGGATGGATGCGGGCTGCAGCGATTAGAAAGACGGGAGGACGTTAGGCACCGTGAGGACGTGATCTCACACAAGCTCATCCTACACTGTCAAGTTTATATTTTTAACATTGCCAACTTGAAAACATGGGCCTGAAACCTTGATAATCTAGTAGAGTAACCACACCCACCCATCCCTCGAACCCCTTCCCACTCACGAGGTCGTCGCAGTCCCGCTCTTGGGGCAGACGGCCCAGTAGGCGAAGATGAAGTGGTAGAAATCGAGGTGAGGGATGACGAATGGCAACCGAGTTGAGCCGTTTTGGCTGATGGCAACCCCGCTTCCTGATGTTGGCGCTATGGCATGCGGCCGGGTGCGGGCGAAGAAGAAGTACTCGTACAAGCGTTTGCTGTTCTCGGTACTCAAGCGCTCATTTGCTTCGGATGGATCACCGTCCAAGTAATAACGTGTCCTGATGGGCAATATATCTATGTCCAGAGCGAAGCCTTCTCGATCACGGGAGAGAATATCAAGTAAATGGTATATGTTCCAGGAATATTTGCTGTGGCTGGATAAAAGCGCAACAATGCGCGCGGCCTTAGGGGGTTTGCTCATCCACCCTCCATCCGTGGTTCTCCACCTTGGCTGAGCGTGCATCCCCAAACACCCGTCAAGGACGCAGTAGAATATATACTCTCGCCTCAACTCCCGACTAAGCTCTAGACAAGCTTGTCTGAGGCTTGTGTCATCCATTTTGGTCATTGCTGCTTTGAGTTGGGAAAGCGGTTCCTGGCCGCTGCCGCTGCCCGTGCTTTTCCGCCCGGTCGTGTGTGCATTCATGCCTTCCAGAAAATTGTGTCGTTGCTGTTGTTTCTTCGCCCAGAGCTCTCTCCTTCTGTTTGAGCGAAGTAGACGCGTTGAGTGTTTCATTAGTTTTTTTTAAAAGGCTGAAACCTTGTCGCCGAAAAGAAGCAAAGCGAGCGGCGGCGCCTGCTATCAGTGACGATCGCTTAACGCACGTCACGCGTCTCCCCTTCCTCTTTGTCTATGATCGTCGAAAAACTTCCCTGGTTCCAAATACTGACTTGTATTTATCAACTATCCGTGAGAATAAGGCATCACAACGACCTTGTCACAAAGTCAGAAAGTATATGCGTGATACTCTTGATACTGGAGCAAGCAAAAATCTCGAGCAGTGCAACTACATTTTTTCCGTCCTTGGAAAATTGCCGAAAGCTAATTTTCGACAGCCTTATGTAGCAGCTTGAATTCAAAGTCAAAAACAAGAATTTGCAATTAAGGCTTCGTAGTTGACTCAAAATGGCGCATTTCGCGAAATAACCTCCTTGGGAGCCAGGAGGTAGTTGCAATGAAAGATGCAAGCTGAAAATTGGAGGTGTGTACCTGTACAATATGAAGACCAAATTGACCTAAGAATCTGTGTTCTGACTAAGAAAGTTTGATAGATTGATATAGTAAAGCGAGTACAAGAAAGCATGATCGTGAACATTGAGAAAAGAATCGATTTTGTACCGTCACGCTTCCTCCCCCGCACTTGTAAAGTGCCTGCGATGTGATTTTTACTGAAGGGATTTATATTTGCAATGCGGATGAGATGTTTCATCTGTTCGTTTCTCGCGCTTTTAATTAGGAAAAAAAGCGGGACTTCTACGAAGGAAGGCCGACCCGTGTCTATGAATAGTGTTTTGTTGTATTGCCGAAGGGGAATTTTCCCGACCAGACATGAGACAAAGATCACGCGATACGAGTCGCAGTGCACACGGCACAATCGCGTGAAAGTTAAATGTCCGTATTCGTCTCACGGTCACCCAAACTAGAGATCGTAGAACATTCAAGCCAGGATCCGAGCAGAGACGGCCTGTTCGACACAAAGAAGATCCACATCACACGAAGGGCGTGATGCTCAGCCACCGACATTTCAAACTACAATGGTGAGAACAGAAACAGGACGATGTATCGAGCGGACACACTTTGTCTCATAGCTTGCAAACGCCAAGACAAAGAAAAAATTACGTGATCATATCTTTCTACAGCCGACGCCCTGTATTGTCTTTGGTCTCTTGTCGTGCTTAACGTAAGCGCCTTTCGTCCGGCACAAAAAAGCTTTCACATGTGCACGCTTTCCCTACATGGTATCTCAACCACAGGTACCCCCTGAACATCCGCCCCCTGGAACAGTCGCTTGTGTAGACTGCCGTAAGCTGTGGATATTTGATCCCCTGTGTCGCAAGCCACCTCCTGCACCCCCTGCATTGCCGCCGCTGCTAGAGGTCCTCCCTCCGCGCGCCCCGCGACGTTCCAATGCCTGAACGCGCCGTTCCTCGCGAGTGGACGGGACGAAAGTGGAGAAAAACAAGCCTACTACATTAACAAGTCCCCACGCTGCGTCCATAATGCTCTGGATCATCGTCTTCTTCGCCGTCATTGTGCCTAACCCACAGGATTGACAATTTTTGCAAGGGTAAGGACGACTCCTACTTTGGCAAGGAAGACGGAGCAACCGCAGGACTGCGAAAATGCACACTGACATTGGCTTCACACAACTTACCGTCACGCTCCACGTAGACCATGGCTGCTGGCACCGCTGGCTTCAAAGAGCAAAGTAAGTCGAAAACTCAGGGAGTATATCTTCTTTATCACCTGTTTAAAACCAGAGGAATTGAGGTCGATGAAGCATGCAATGCAAAGACCAGAGCTGGCGTGGAGCTTTACAATAATAAACATACGACTTGCTTACGCCGCGCGGCATGTCTACCTAGTTACCAGAGTCTGAGATGGGCGAGGCAGGCCCATGCACTCCCCGCGAGGAACGTTGATGATCGCGGCGACGGCCCTGGTGGCTGCACTGAAGCTAAACCCCCGTAAAGCTCAATGAAAGCCTTGATCGCGTACATCTCATGACACAGAGAGAGCTGTGATTGTCCATGACCCGGAGCGCACCCTGCCTTCCCCTTTTCGCGTTCTTCGTGCTACTTGTACCCTCAGTCGCGGCCTTCCTCCGACCTCCCCGCAGTCGCTCGACCCGGCCACGGGCACTTCACTCTCGGGAACCGGCGCGGGATTTGTACACCACATCTTTGTTTGAGAACCCTTCAGAGGATCCTCTGCTTCAAGAGAAATATTGGGAAGATCTTTTTATGCAAGGGAGCGCGGCCAGAGGAGAGTCTCCGTCCACGGAAGGCACGGGCCCTGAGGAGGCCGTTGGGGTCGACGTCGTGAGTTTTGATTTAGACGATACATTGTGGTGCGGAAAAACAGTCATCAGCAATGCCAACAAGTAAGTGAGTGAGGGTTCTTCATTTTTCACGCAATCACTCGCGCATCTCAGTCCAGCTTGCACGCTTTCTGGCTCCGTGTCGTTACGGCACAGGGCGCTGCAAGCTTTCCTTCAAGCAAATTATCCCGCCATGGTCTCCGACGAGCTGCCCACCGTCTCTGCACTCATGTGGGTGCTTGCCAAAAAGCACCCTGAGGAGTTTTTGGAGGATCCGGAGGACAGCAAGTCGGTCGTTCGGTTCACCGACCTCCGCAAGTTGGCCCTCACTGCTCTGGCGAAAAAATGCGACATGCCCGAGCCCCAAGCTGTTGCCGAAGCGGCCTTTCAGGCCTGGCATGACGCTCGACACGACGTCCAGGAGCTTTTCTTTCCAGGTGCGTTAGACTTGCTCCAGGAATTGAAAGCCCGTGGCCTTCGCCTCTGTGCCATCACGAACGGCAACTGCGACATCTCTCGGATCGCAGCCTTCGAGGGTGAGTGTCGACGCAATGCCCGTTATGTTTCACCACACCTGCTGCTTTGCGAAAATTTTATCTCACATACTGCATCTTTCGCACCCTGTCCTCTGTCCTCGTACACCTCAGGCGTTTTCGAGTTTTGCATCAACGCCGAGAAGGTCGGGGCCCGGAAGCGGACGGGCAGGCCCTATATGGCGGCCATCCAGCAGGCAGGGGTGGGAGAGGGGGTGGGGAAGCGGTGGGTGCATATCGGTGACGACTTTTCCGAGGACATACTAGCGGCCAAAAGTGATTTCAAGCTTCGCACTATCTGGTACCACACGGCGGAGCGGAAAGCGAAGGTGGAGGAGGAGCAACTGGCAGCTAAACGGGCGAGATTGGAAGCGCAAGAAAAAGAGAGCAAGGATAGTAGCAGGACTTCAGCAGAGGAAGGAGCGGTAGGGCCTCTGAAGCTTTCTTCGTTGGCGTCCTCGTTCAAGACGTCGACAGAGCCATTTTTCAAGGACAAGGCCGCAGTGCACGTAAACACCATGGAAACAGATGACTACCTGACGCATTTCATCACAAAGGAATTTGTCGACGGTGAGGTTGAAGATTTGAAGGAAATCGTACCGCTCATTGACAATTGGGTACGGCAGGGCAAGCAAAGGCCCCCAAAGAAGAAAGCTGTGGGGGGTACGGGAAGTACTAGTGATACCTCGAGCGGTGTGGACTGTATCGAAGCACCTCAAGACAAGGAGGAAAGCAAATTCTGTATTGCGTGCCGCGCGATACTTCCTGTACGGGCTAAGTTCTGTTCCGCTTGTGGCGAGAAACAAGAGTGATCAGAGCTGTAAGCTTGAAATCAAATGACTGTGATCGAATATGTCATAAATGTGTTGCTGTACAATATTTGCGTTCAAGAGACCAATGCAAAACAGGCCGCTTAACGGAGCCCACTATCTATTAGCTTTCTATTTATGTACAAAGTGCTTTACTTCACAATGGTGTTCGAAGTGATACCGCATGTCAGCTTCTCGTAAAAAGTCCAAGAAAGAACGACAGAAGGGCTATCACCAGTACATTTCGGAAAACCATTGGTGTCCGAAATGTTGCCAATATTGGCTCAAATAAACGCTCCCGACCAAAAACAGTATTAGTATTGGGGCTTGAGCATTGGAAGACTTGAGACACGGAGGAGGGATCACCTCCCGAAGCAATTCCTAAAACTCGGATTATGGAACGCACGAAGGACGCCTTTAGACTGTTTAAGCTGTTTTTGTAACGTTTGGAATGAGAAAAGACCTTTAGATCATTTATTTAATCCTCGTTATGTTACATCTTTGTGCTCCACCAAACCGACCTGCGGCTCTCGTGCAAGCTCGATGGACACTCCATTGCCTCATGGCCGGATTGACCCCGTAAACACTGACTAGAAAGTTCCCATCGCAACTCGAACGTAGTTACATCGAGTGATCTGACCAATTCATCGCGCTCTAGTGTCAGTGCGATCTGCGTGGTGATAAAGCAAGAGAACCTTGAGTGCCCGATGAAAGGCATCCACGACTTTATTACGCACCGTATCAGAAACGAGCTCGTCATATCGCTGCCGATAATCAAGGATCTGCACAAATGGAAAAAGGGGCGTTTTAAATGAAGCATCCCACCAATGAAAAACGGGCTTCCTGCGTACCTCGTCACGAAGGTAGAAGAAGGCCTCTTCCTCTGTTTCGGCCGCAGATGGAGATGGAGCTTTTGCGGTGTTTGCATCATTTTTTGGCGACGAAGACTGATTCTCCCTCGAATGAGCTGAGACCCCCTCCAATAATTTCCACTCCACATCAAATTTATGGCTAAAGATCCCTTTTCTATCCGCTTGCTCCCACAAATGATGTAGGTGCTCTGTCTGTTAAATTATGAAGCGTAAGACTGGTATCCTCTGAATGCCAAACTGAATCTAGAAGAATGATGTAATAGCATAACCAAGGCAATGGAATTATTTCTCAACAGCTCTCACACTTCTTACCACTTCCATCGACTTGACATCCGCTACTTGCATATTCTTCACGTCTTGGATTTGCATATAGACCACCTTAAACTTGTCTTTCATATGATTCCCGCCTGAATTATTGTACTCTTCTACTGCTCCCGTCTTTTGATGTGGCGGTATCCAAATTTCGACGACTAAACGCTCGCCGGGTCCAATCAGGCCTTGATTGGGTCGGACGACGTAACGTTTAGGCTTTGTAGTTTGTACCTTAAATGCGACCCCTCCCGGAGCTCGCGACAAGTTGATAAGGGTTAGATGGGCGGTGGACGACACATTTTGGGATGAAGCACCATTAAGCACTATTTGACATTTCGATGGACTGATGGAGAGCTACCAGGTGCAGATTAATAATTGAGGAAATCAGAATAATGCTTGATCGTATTGAAGATCCCGCGGAAAATCGGGGCAAAGCAATGATTGATGAGAGAACAGGAAAGGTTTCAAATCCTCAACAGGTAGCGAAAAGGGTCGATTCAACCTCAAAAATCATTGCATGGATGTATCCCGCTAGTCCGAAAAACGTACCTGCGGTGGCTGCAAAAGTGTTGCTGGAGAAGAGCGGCCGGTAGCCATACCTTCCAGTGTGCCACGAACCTGACCAGTGTCGGAAAGAATTGAGAAAAGTTATTCATTGTCGCTGGAGCTTATTTAGCGAAGGTGGCCTGCGTGAGAGGTTGACCAACTGATAGCGCGGGTTTGACGCCAGACGTCCGACGTGACCTTGGGCGCGAGGGTTTGCGGGTGTGGGAGGCCGAGGGAAACGGCTCAACGGCTCTTCAAATAAAAACGGTTTTTTGGTGCCCTGGAGTTTCTAAAGCAATCCAAACCTTTCACAAAAATTACTGTTTTCTGGATGAAAGGAATACACGTCGAAGACAGGAAAATATGCCGGTCTCTAATAATTCAAAAAGTGGCAAAATGAGGAGGCCTGCCAGCCAAAATTCTTCCAAGCGTACGCCCTCATCACCAGCCACCACAGAGGAAACGCTTTCAGACACCGTTGCTGTACTTTCTTCTCAATTAGGTGTGTACTTATCAGTTGATTCATGATAACGGAGATGGACTTATATTATTCTCGAACATACTAGAAAGCAAGACTGCGGAATTGAACACCTTGCGAGCCGACAAGGATATCGCAGCGGCCGAAATACGGTCTTTACAGATTAAAATTCAAATGGAAAAAAACAAAAAAGAAGCATTGCTTAGAGACGTGATTCGTCTCTACAAAAGTCGCGCCAAAATTGATACATAATTGTTGCAAAAGTATACTCATGATTAGTCATGCTACGTCTCAAAATTCTCGAGAGACAAGGCAAGGGAATGACTGTATGCAAATTCCATAATACCGCATTTCAATTCTGCTTGCGCGTGACCTGCCTCTTATAATTACATGCATGCATACCAGAAATTATGAAGTTATGTACTCAAATGCTGTGCAACCTTTAGGGTTTCAAAGGCTCCAAGTTATACACAAAAAGTACATGTATGTGAAGATTTCGATGTGCCCAGCCATGTTACTTTGGAGAATGCATCCCTAGTCGCGTCGCGAACTCTAAACGCCGGAAGCGAGCATGCTTGATCAGAATTTTGGCATCGGCTTTCTTGATGATTTCAGACAATGTCAAACTTGCCAGTGGCGCAAAAATAAGTGCCACAACCCATACATCCCAGCCGATGGCTGAAAGACCCTTTCCTTTCACCAGCGTAAGGCCACGCACAATGAAATGGCACGCCTGACCAGCCACCAAACATGTACCGCCGATGATCCATGCGATATTGCGCAAAGGAGATTCTTCGCGGAGGGATGCAGTCCCGTGAAGAAAAGTAGATGACTGCGCAAACAAAGAGCAGGCTAAGGCAAGGAGCAGTAAGTCGTGGGCGACAACGTAGCTGGCTGTCACCTCCGTGTGCCCCTCTCGAAATAGAGCGCTCTGCTCTTGACAAGCTAAAAGAGCCCCAAATTGAGCCCATGCTGTCGACACAGAGGCTTGTGGTGCTCCCTTTACATGACAAGCATTGACCACGTCGGAGAATTGAACAAGTAAGGAGACCAGACATCGCGCGTGTGCGTACATGCATAGGGCCACGGTAGGCAGACAGCGCACAAGAAGAGCCCTAGTGGTCCTCAAGATGCTATGATCAAAAGGTCTAATGACATTTTTCCGCGGACAGCGCTCCAGAAGGCCCGCGTCTGCGGGCGTGACAAGGAGAGGGAGGACAAGGAGCGGAAGCACTATCCACAGAACCCACAATGTGTCAGCGAGGGACCATCTACCGCGAGTGGATCCCACAGGAAAGGGGAGCAAATGCGGCAATATTAGCAAGAGAGCAGATGTGCATAAAATTGTTGTTCCCAGTGAAATACATTGGTAGAAACACCCCAAAAGGCGGCGACTTTCCTTCACAACATTCGTCAGAACAGCAAGCGAGACAGTTGTACCGTTATCGGTTGCCTCTAAACGAAGGACAGTGAATAAGCCTACCATCGACTCATTAAAAGCAGCATCACATGGTGCCGGGACGTGCTTGCGTGACATGTCTACAGGAGACTCTGTAGGGGATGTGCAAGCCGTGGGAGATCCCTTAAGGCCGCCAGGCAGGCCCCCAACTGAAATTGCCACGTCAGCTCTCCGGAACAGTTGCGCGTTAGTGCTTCGAAAGCCACACCCGACGCAGAGGACTGATTCATGATGGTCTTGAAAAACGAGGAACATCTCATCGATGGTTGGTGGAGTCGCGTCTGTATACACACTCACCAGAAGAGGCACATTGTCAACCTTGTGCAGGTGCTCGCGAATGGCGGCGCATCCGTGAGGGAGACGACTTTTAATTGCCCAGTCACCATACACGTCGCCGCGACCTACGATTAGATGGCTTTTGGGGACAGTCACAACGGACGGGCGCAAGGAAATTGCAGCATTCCAGTCCATGGTAATCCCCATCTGCTCAGCAAGCTTCTTGGAGCGTCGCATGTTCCGCGGACTGAAAAATAAGAAGCGGACCCCGGAGGCCATCATTTCCTCCACAAATCCGGGCATCTCATCGCGAGGCAGGACGCTTGATGCGACCAGTCCCAGGAACACTTGTCGCCGGAGTAAGATCCACAGCAATCCATCTTCTCGAGCCTGACTGTCAAAAGTAGCTTCAGCCTTTACTCCGCCTCCCTTACGACGCTTGCTCGCATTTCTTATCTCACTTGCACAACCGTAACTGACCTTAATGTTCGCTGAAGACAAGTTTTCCGTCCCAGCTAGAGGAGTAGGCTCTGTACTTCCCCGAAGAAGGTCCGGCATGCTGATGCTCACGTGTGGAAAGTCTCTGAGGGCGCCAGTCTCTGTGTCCCTGTCAATTTTGTGACCATGCTGGTCTTTCGAGCTCGGCAGAGGCGATTGAACGTTCTGGGATGCTCCGATGTATTCAGAAGGCGACTCAGGAGTGTACTGCGGCGGCCTCGTTTTTGAAAGAATAGCCCTTTCTGCCCATCGCGCTGCATCATCGACTCGATCCTCCCAAGGATTGGGCCGATCTTTTTCGATTTCATCGTCTTCTTGCACACCTGTGGGACCGTGCGGGCTCATTTTTGCCTCGCTCTCAGTCATAGCTTCCTCCTGAACTGCATCTACGTGCGCCATTTCATCAAATCGATGGTAGTCGTCCACAAGATATGTGGGTGGGTCTTCGACCTGTCCTCGCGCAAACAACCCCCGTTGGTGATGCGGCAGTGGTGTATAGGAAAGGCACACGACGTGAAAGCCGTCCAGCGCCCAAGCCTTCCATGTGGAGATAATGAGGCGGCGATCCTCCGTGGTGAGATTCGAGATCACCTTGCCGTTCCAGTAGTCGACGCACCTCGACAGAGCCGGTGTGGGCGCCCCCTCCGAAAAAAGCTGCATACCGCCCGAGCTTGCAACCGCGCTCGCATCAAAATCAGCCTCATCACCCGTACCGCCTCGTCGCCGTACATCTTCCCACACAGCCGACGTCATGTACGGCTGGAGCGTTCCCCGGGAGCGCGTTTCCTCCAAGGAAGACGCACGATTATCCTCGCTTGTCTGCTCTTCCACCCGATGCGACGCGACGACCTGAAGGCGACCGCGTCTTTTGAAAAACGGCCGCAAATCATCTGATGCAGAAAAGCCGATACCATGTGCGAGCTGCGCTAGGTACGCCCTCCGATGACAGGGCGCGTCTTCAAGGACGAAATCGACAAGTGCTTGGCCAGGGTCGACCAGTCCCGGGCACCCGCCCCTCGCGTGATCGCGCAGACTCACTCCCCTCCGCGCCTCTGCTTCCACCAATGCCAAGCTGCAGAAACCCACAGGTTTCAAGGAGGCCAAGTGCTGTGTCCACCCAGGATCCTCAAATTTGACGGTAGGCAGGGTCGTGGCAGGGAGGATCTCAGGGGGAGGATCAAGGAGTGGTTCGCGGACCATCTGCAGCACCGTAGACGTGGACGTTTCCTGCGTTTTTTTCGAGTTCAAAAGAAAGACCGCTTCAGGAGACGAGGTATCGGAGACAAGCAACTCATCGTCTATCACTCCCAGCATGGTGACGGCGCCCAGGCGCTCCACCGTCTTGCTCTGGATGAGAGGGATAGGCAGCAGTGCGCGCCTTCTCTGAAGCTTAGCCCCCTGGTGGCCCCCTGTAATCGTGACAGGCACATGCTGTGCTGCGGCGGACCGAGTAGGGGGTTGTAACAGCGGTACGGGCAGCAAACGTGCGCGCAAGGTGGCGGCAGCGTATCTCATAAACCTCCTCACAGGCATCCGGTCACGGCGAGCGGACTTCAGCCGGATGCGTCGCTCCGGCTCCAGGTCCGCTTCCGCCTCTCCCTTCCTTTGCGCCCCCCAGTTGCCCTGCCATTGCGCCAGATGCAAATCCTCCACCACTGTCAGTAGGCGTGCGATGCTGAGGGCCTCCGCCAGCAGGGACAGGGCGGGCCTGGCTACGGGAAGGGCGAGGATGGCCAGACAGGCGGGCTCCACGAGCAGAAAGTGGGCCCACGAGGTCTTCTCCTGTTCTTGCCACAGAAAGCGCACTGAGGCAGCCACCAGCAGAATCAACATCAATGCCAAGACTCCGTATTTCGCAGCGGAACGCGAGATACGCATATCCTTGGCGAAGAGCGTGTCTGGCGGCGAGCCGGCTCGGTCGGGGCGGAGCATCTCCTCCAGGAAGGCCTTCATGGGCGTAGCCCGCAGGCGAAAGCAGCGCATGTCTCTGCATAGAACCAGCAATCGTTGCGAGACAGGAGACAGGGCGCTCTTGCGCAAGAAGGAAGTCTGGCGGTCAGGACGCATGCCGACCTTGCTCCCGGCGGGCAACACTTCAGGCTTCCCTTGCGCGGGCGTGGACGCGAGGAAGGGGTGATGCGGCCCTTCCTCTACATTCCTACTATGGTTCTCCCTCTTCTCGGTGCTCTCCAGGTCCAGCTCCTCTACTTCTGCGGGAGTCGAGTCTCCGGCACAGAGGGCGATTATGTCCTCCTCGACTAAGAGAAGGCCAGGCACACGCTGCCACTGGTTGTCCCGAAATACAGGGTAGATGGACAGCATAGGCGACCCTTGTTTCAAAATGGCATGATGCCGACGTATCGATGCATATTCATCATCTGCAGCGGTCAGAACGCTCTCACGGTACGTCTCAACACTTTCTCGTACTCGCCCTAAAAGTTCCCGCTGCTGACAAATCTGCCGTGCCGCCACAATCCACACATTGAGTATCACATTGACTACCAATATACCGCGATAAATCCACTTGGCCACTTCACCATTGCCGCCGTCGTCGTGGCTATGCTCCTCCAGGGCCTCGCCAATCACAAGCACCGTGACACACCCCAGCAAAGCACCTTGAGAGAGCAGCGCGTCCTTAGCCACGAATATGAAATTCAATGAACCCTGCCGCAGCCTGAGGATTTCAGCTGAGGTGGCGTCGTCGCACACCTGACAAATGCGCTGTCGGGCAGTGCTCCAATCCAGGCCCCTGGGTGGAGGCGATGCCGTCTCCTCGCTCGCTTCTGGCGCCCCTCCTTCCCGTGTTACGTGTGCCTCAGGTGTCATGGGCGGAGTCTTGCCATCATTATCCCTGCAGACGCATGCCGAACGTCTGATTGGAACATTTTTGTGTGTCTACTGTGTTGAGTGACTTCGATCAAAGCAGCAAATGTGCCGTCGGGTAATTGCCTCCCTGTTCTTGATCGCCGGGATCTCTTCACCTTGAGGGATGCATCGTCATGCAACAATTATTCCCTTTTGGGGGGCTTTACAATCGACAGCCACTGCCTTATTACAGACAGGTAAATGCTTACCATGCTTCGCGTCATGCCTGCAGCCCGAGTGTTCAGGGCGAGTGCACGTCGGTTGGGAGTGAGGTAAGAAATGGGGTGGGGCAGTCTCGGTGGAAGGGGCACTTCAACTCAGTAAGTTCCGTCGTCTGGCAAACGCAGCACTGGCACACAAAACCACGCGAAAAAGAAGAATGCGACAACACACCTGGAAACACGAGCGCGTTTCTTTTCTTCCAACGCGCAATCGGACGAAAGCGCACCCGAACGAGACGTAATGGACTATGATGTCGTTACTGTGGGCGCCGGGCCAGCGGTAAATATAAATGCGGGGGGGCAAGCTGCAAGAAGAGCGTTACCGTCTAGCGGCGTGTTTATTTTGGGATCACAATATCTCTTGCCCCAATTCGATCCTTCTCTTGTTTAAAATCTTGCAACTGCAGGGCTTAGCTGCCGCCATACGCCTCAAGCAATTAGCAAATGCACAAAATAAGGAGTTGAGCGTCTGTGTCCTGGAAAAAGGCGCGGAGGTTGGAGCGCACATCTTATCTGGTGCGTGGTGATTCACGCCCCTTATTGCGCAGGCGGGGGACAGCGCATGACGGAGTCGGTCTCGAAGGCATTTCGTGGGCTATACACGAGACGTTGTACGTGACACCCGATACCCTTACGGGTCCACACAATCACACAGGCAATGTCTTCGAGCCACGGGCCTTGGATGAGCTTATCCCTGACTGGAGGGAGAAGGGGGCGCCCATAGACACGCCCGTAACGGAAGACGCCTTTCTAATCCTCTACGACGACAAGAAGTCCGTGCGACTCCCGAACGCTCTCTTGCCCCCCCAGCAGGTATGCTACAAGGGTAAAGAAGCTATGGGAAGAGTAAATATGGAGAAATCGACAATCATTCAAGTGTGAACAATTCTCTCACACACGTAATCGGGCCCCTCCCCAACACGTCGTTTTTCAGCACAATGACGGAAACTATGTTGTGAGCTTGAGCCAGTTGGTGCGCTGGCTCGGTGAGCAGGCAGAGGAGCTCGGTGTGGACATCTTTCCCGGCTTTTCGGCCGCAGAAGTGCTCTACGATGAGGGCTCCGGGGGGGTGGTAGGGGTGGCCACGCGCGACGTGGGCATCAGCAAGGACGGCAGCAAGAAGAGCAACTACCAGCCGGGCATTGAACTGCGGGGGAAGCAGACGATCTTCGCGGAAGGCGCGCGCGGATCTTGTTCTGAGGCGGTGATGAAAAAATTCGACTTGAGGGCTGCGGCCGACGTGCAGACGTACGGCCTCGGCGTCAAGGAGGTGTGGGAGGTCCCAGAGGCGAATTTCAAACCAGGGTAGGTCGAGGAAGGGCGGAAGAGAGAGACCGGGTAGAGGGCGCGGAGATGTATCGGGCGGGGTGCTTCCCTCAATTGTACACCCGCGTCATCCCTCCCTCGACAGCTTCGTCATGCACACGCTGGGGTGGCCCCTGCAAACGGGGCCTCTGGACACGACCTTCGGAGGCTCCTTTCTCTACCACCTGAAGCCAAATCTCGTGCTCCTCGGGATGGTTGTGGGGCTCGACTATGAAAATCCGTACCTGAACCCGTGAGTGCTATCATTTCCTCCCTTTCAGGTTTTCTGATTCTCTCGTTTTCAAAAACCTTTTCCCAGTGCGGAACTCGTTCAAGGAACGCACGCACCTTGTACGGCAAGCTTGCATTGTAGTTTCCTCATTACCCTTTCCGGATATACCCATTCGCGTTATCATCTTATCAGTTACAAGGAGTTTCAGCGCTGGAAGCTGCATCCGGACATCCTGAGACACATCCAGGACGGCCAGGTCATCTCCTATGGCGCGCGAGTCCTGAATGAGGGAGGCTATCATGCCATTCCGAAGTTGACATTCCCCGGAGGAGTCTTGGTATGGGAGAGAGACAGGGCTCTGGGCCCCGGCAAATGTCTTTTGAGGATTGCTGACTCCCGTCTCATTTTTAGCTGGCCGCGGCACTCATGATTTCATTCTTGCCCCTGGAATAGGTGGGTTGCGGTGCCGGTTTTTTGAATGCCGTCAAGATCAAAGGCTCACACACTGCCATTAAGGTAAAGACCTCCCCCTCGCACCCCTTCTCCTCATACAGGCCTCCTGCATGCGAAGCACCACTCTTAGCTTGAGATAGAATACGGCAGATTATTTTTATAGTCCGAATGATCGTCTTAATCCCTCCTTCTATGTTGTCTCTCCACAGTCGGGCATGGTTGCCGCTGAATCGATCTTCCAAATCCTCGATTCCTCCTCCGACCCGAACGCCCCGCCTATCCCTCATGAAGCGACCGCCTACCAAGACAGCATGGAGTCTTCTTGGGTCTACGAGGAGCTCAAGGCCGTCCGCAACGTCCACGCGGGTTTCAGTAAGGGGCTAGCTCCGGGCCTTGCCTACGCGGGATTGGCCACCCACATCTTTAAAGGGCGGGAGCCATGGACTTTCCACAACACCGTCTCAGACTCGGCAAAAAGCAAGAAAGCCGCCGCCTGCACACCGATTCAGTACCCGAAAAACGACGGTCGATACACCTTTGATCTACTCACGAACCTGCAGCGGAGCGGAACTTACCACGAAGGAGACCAACCCGCGCACTTGCGTGTAAAGAAAGATCTCACTGACGTGCCTGGTCGGATTTCATACCCGGAGTATGCTGGTCCGGAGCAAAGGTTTTGTCCGGCGGGGGTTTATGAGTATAAGGTCGAGGACGAAGGCGGGAAGGAGTCTGCCGAGCTAATAATAAATGCTCAGAATTGCGTGCACTGCAAATGCTGCAGGTAAGGCACCACAGGTTTGCCAGACTGGGCGAGCACAGGCTATTGAGAAGAGTTTTCCTTCCTACCCATTGGTTTTATCCGAATCTCACGATGATTTTTCTGAGCCTTGCGTATCCAATTTTTTAAACAGCATTAAAATGCCTGAGGAGTACATCGAATGGAGCGTTCCCGAGGGAGGCGGTGGCCCGAGCTACACAGTCATGTGAGGTCCGACCTCCAAGTTGCGGAAGCCGCCGAGGCCAAACCTCCCCTCTGAAGCAAGGACTATTGTACAAGGGGCCCCCATTAATGCTTCGGCTTTTCAAAGTCGAGCTGCAGGAATATAGTCGTTGAGCAGGTGACATTTTTGTCGTGATGAGATCACATTAGGACACGTGAGGAAAAAGAAATGAAATTTTCGAAAGAAACGCGAATACCGCCAATGTGCGCCGTTGCACACCCGGTACACTACTCCATGCCGGGGACCAAAATTATTTTTACTTTCGTTGAATTCTCTTGCCTCGCGCTGTGGCTCCAAACGGCTCCTTTTGGTCTCCTATTTGCTGCCTCCGCTCGCTTTGCTTCAGCCGGTGCCTAGCACTTGCTCAATCAAATGATTTGCATACTGCATACCTCCATCACCCATGATGACAACATCGTATGCCTCTAGGAAAAGAGGGAGTTGCGCCACGAGGTCTCGTCCTGTCTCAAGAAAGCCCAACGATATTACCTGTCGCTCCATTCCCCCCCCGCTCGCCATCTTCAAGTCTCCAAGGGAACCCCCAAGGAGGAAGACGTTTGACGGTGACCGCAGCTCTCCCCCCCCCATCCCCACCGATGCGCCCCGCATCATCCCCGACCGAAAATGCCTGGCGGTGGTCATGTTCATGTTCAGAGCGTGGACCACGGGGCCCGAAAAGCCATGGGCCACCCCGTCGGGTCCGGCACGGAAAAAATTCGAGACAAGGCGAAGATTTGGGGGAAGGAATCCGCCATGAGCCGCCAGACCTGTACAAGCGTAGGATGGACACAGTCAGAAATCCTTGCCAAAAGCCCTACTTTGGCTCATTTTATATGATCAAGCCACTCTTTTAGGCCCCTCTGACGCCCACTGCCACATCCCCATCCCACCCTACCTGGGGCTGACGACGCCAGAATGTGCGCCACGACGTCACCGTAGCCGGGGCAGAAAATCGTCAGGGGGACTCCGCGAAAGGCCAACATCTTGAGCGTCTGTTCCAGGTTTGTGCGCAGGGGCACCGAGCTGGCAAAGTCGTGGACGGCACGCGGCAGGGCGGGAAGGTATACTTGCCCCTCTCTGGCCACGATCTCGTGCACCTTCTGCGTGAATTCCTCCTGCTTGGCATGCCGCTCCTCCTCCGTCGTCGCGGCCTCCAGCTCGCGGCGCAGGGTCCCCGCGAGCCCGTCCAGCGTGGCGCGGGTATGGGCCATCAGCACTGCTTCGTGCACCAGGCCCTCGGCGCTCTCCGTCCGCTGCCCGCCCGGCGCCCTGTAGGGCTTCAGACCGCCCTCGAAAGCGGCCAGGACCTCCAGGCTCTGGGAGCCTGCCTGGGCAAAGCTCCGGATCTTCTCTCGGAGGCCCCGAGGGTCGCGGACCAGGAGCATGTTGTCCCCCACCGTGAACACGTCCGGCAGGTCTTCCTCCCCCTCCAGATGGGCCCTCGTGTCCCCGAAGCCCTGCTCCTGCACCACCGCGCCTTCGCTGCCGGAAGGAGGGGAGAAAGGTGAAGGAGGAGGGGGAGGCGGGACTGGGAGATGACGGGCATCTGGGTGACGCCCCTGTGGCCCTCCAGGCGCGCTGGGATAGAGGCCATCGGAGCGAGCGGGGCCGCGCCACGGGTCACCCGCCCGCGCCGGGGGTGGCGGGTACTGCTCGCTCGAGGGTCCGGCCCCGGCCCCTGGATACGGAGGTCGGCCACCCTCGCTGGACAGGCCGTCCCTGCCGTAGGGGGGCGGGGGAGGATACTGCGTCTGCCGCCGCTCGCCTTGGTCTTCTTCCCCCTTGCTCTCCAGCAGGCTTTGGGTCGTGCGAACGATCCTCGCGGAGAGCCTCCCCCACAGGCCCTCTTGGGGGGGCTCGGGGGGGGGGAGGGGGGGCTGCCATGGAGGTCTTAGGGCGTCTGTGTACTGAGATAGACCTGGCTGCGGCTTCTGCGGCTGCGAAGGGTACTGCGGTTGCTGCGCTGGGGTCGAGGGCAGGCCAGGGGCGGGGGGGGGGCGGGCCTTGTCCGGGATAGGCCGCGGGCGGGAACAGAGGTCTTTGTGATGGTTGCTGCCGCGCGTCTTGCCAACCCTGGCTGTCTTGCCTGCCGGTGTAACCGATCGGGTCGAGGTTGTGAGCCACTTGTCGCGGGGGCATGGGGGCACCGGAAGCGTGCTGCACGGGCCACGAGAGCACGTGAGGGCGCCCACACAACACCCAAGGACTTGTTTGAGGACACATACCCTTCGTTCGCTCCTACGAATATTTTATTTGTCAGCCGGGACCAGAAGCCTTCCTGTGGAGGGGACGAGCCGGGGCGTGGCTGCTGCTCCGGAAACTGGTCGGGGTACTGGCCCTGGCGACGCTGAAGTCCCTCGACTGGTGATGGCCCCCGCCAAGAATAGCCCTATCGGGATGGTAAGCGCCGAGTCAGACGTCACGGCAGGCACAGGTATCCCCTAGCGGTAGAGATGAGACGCACGACATGAATACTTACCTCGGGGGGGTAGCCCTCCCGACCCGGAGGCGGTTGTCCACCCCGATTCCCCTGGATGGACCAGGGAATAGGACGAAAATATGGAAATAAGCACATTTGAAGCAATAATCCCTGGCTAGATGTGAGATGTTCTTACTTGCTGTTGATGAAAAGGCGGAGCAGGTGCACTGCTACGTGACGGAGGAGGGGGGGGAGGCGGGGGATGGTATTGACCATGTTGTTGCTGCTGCGGCTGCCATCCATTTTCCGCCCGCACCATGCTCAAGACTCCTCCGGCAAGCATTGTGATGGCGGCAAAAGGATGTTTTTTGGGCAGATACCTTCTTTCTCTCCTTGAAGGAGCTGCGACCCCTCCGGATGCGACCATCCTGCTTGTCGCTCGTAACGTTCAGAGAGGTCGTCCCTGCATGAAAGGGTACCAGAGGCCGTGAAAAGTACGTTTTGTTGGCATGTATCAAGCCGGCATAATAATGTGAAGCCTGCATCAGTATTTGAGGGGCTGGCTGACAAATTAAGGGTTTGCCTTCCCCCTAGTACCTCGATGATCGCCTCCGTCGCCCCTCCGTCCCAGCGAGGCCGTCGTGAACCCCCTCACTGCCTCCGTTCCGGCTCAAAAGGACGCATTGCATCCACTGATCTCCCACAACTCTCTCGAGACAGGCTGTGGACAACCCATTATTATGACATTGCTTTCGAAATCCTTGCTTGTGGTGGGTCTGGCTCTAGTGGCGCGGGCTTCTACACGTGCGATGCAGCAAGGTTCGCGAGTGGTCTTCAATACTTATTTATGAATTTCGAAAATGTCAACACTTACACGATTTCGATCTATAAACTACACAGAAAGTCCCTCTGTCCCAGCCGTGGTGTTGGATTTGCTTGCGGCATTTGCAGTTTCTCTGGCAGGAGCCCTGTTGGGAGCCGGCCCTTTTCGCCCCATTCATCTTGCTCAAGACGCTTCCCTCCGCTGCAAAGACATCTCCTCCTCCCGACCTGATTTCGCTGTCTTCAGTCATCGAGGACCTTTATTGCGGAGCCGTCAATTCTAACGAAACGATTACAGATTCGTAAATTATTGGTCCAAGCTTTATTTCATTCCTTGTTCTTCAGTTACCACCATGTTCTTTCTCTCCCTCATAGAAAGTAACGTCCTGACGCGATGAGTGTGCCATGTTGTGGTCAGAATCAGAGCTCTTTCGTCCAGTCGTTAAGTGGTCTTCTCGATGCAGAGCAGTTTAGTACACAAGCAGCTTCCCGGGCTTGACGTACGCGCGGGCGAACGAGTAGCCGGCTGTGCTCAACTGGGAGAAGGCCACTTTGCCCCGCGGAACCACGAAGCCGTAAAAGAATCGTGCCCGCGCCACTTCCAACATGCGCTTGGCAATCCCCTGTCGCCGCATGTTCTGGCTGACCCACACCTGCTTGATCCCTATCGCTGCCTCCACTTTTTCGTGCAGATACTCCACCCCTTGCGGTAGCATACTCAAGCCCACCCTGCTCTTGTCCGCATGTCTGAGCACTCCACCAGTGCTCGCCGCCATTTTACCGGTGGCGGTCTGCATGCTGTCGGTGTGCTCGTTCTGCCCCGAGGCCGCGGGTACCCTCCCCTCTGGGCCCTCTCCCTCTCCTCCGTGCAGAGAGTCAGCAATCCCGGACACTCTTGAGCCTCGCGAACGCTTTTGCATTCCGCAGACATGAGACCCTTCCTTTGAGGGTATTGTTCCTGACACAGGATGTGCTACATTTATCTTCTCTGCGATCACGCAGCCCACTACGCGCCTTCCGTGCACGTACAAGAAAGCCTTCTCTGTGGTCTTGAGCACTATATCACCTTCTCTGAGGGGAACAAACCCCATTTCTTGATCCATCACACGTTTCACCTCCCTCATCTTTGTGAGTGGCGCCGCTCCATCCCCAGGGCGAACCTCAATCACCCTCCCGTCCACTCCTTCTTGACCCCACACTAGGCGCTGGTCCCGCCACCCGGGGCAGACAAGGCCAGCTGCAACAGACCGGCAGAATTTTACATGGTCTTTCTCGTCTTCCTCTTGGCCATTTACGTATAAGAGGCCACATGTGCCACAAAGCGTGCGTTTCCCGTGCGATCTCTGGCCGAGATCCAAATAAGTTTGAGTGAGGGTTTTCTTGGGAGCATGTGGGGAGGCTTTGGACGTGGACGTCCAAGAAGAGACGCGCGAATCCGAGGACGCAGCGTAAGCTGGCCTGATTTTTTTAGTATGCCTCCCACTGAAGCAATCCTTCAAAATACCAAAAGCAGACATTGCTGTTCAATGTGGTCACGGGTGAGCTCCCGGCACATGTTACCTTTTATGCTCTACACCGAGGCACCATGTATAAGCACTTACCATCGCGCATCCCTTATATGCTGGTCATTTCGCTAGAAAATTTTCAGTAGTATTGACAATTCGATATTCGTGTATCACACCTGCAGATATACGAAAATGAAAGATGGCGTTAGGCCGGGGGGCGGGGACGTTTTCGCGGCAGCGCCCAAGGCTCGCCGAAGAACACGATGACGCATGTCTCCCCGTTACCAAAAAGTGCAATCCCACTCTTTTGTTTTGAGTGCATTCGCTTGTATCTGATCCAAATATGCGCTTGCGACTGAAATAAAGCATGATTTCTTTATCTTAGTAGGTATGATAGATGAACATCGAATTGGTGAGGTAACACAGCCTTTGCCTCATCATGATTCTAATCGCGATTTGGCTGAAAAATGGGCCGCACTCCAGCAACGGACAACGACATGGCCAAAGATGGAACCAGCAGCTGAAGAAATTAGATCCTTGGCCATTCGATACGGGAAAGCAGTCGAGGAAAAAGATAAGCTGCTCAGTATTTTGGAAACTGATGCCACTGATTCACAAGAAAATCTATGTTTAGCTCAGGAAGCTCATAGCAAGCAACGGGATACATTGATAGAGTTTCACCGCGCTCACGTAGACACACTACAAAAAGCATTTGATCGCGATTTGCAAGAACTCGAAGAAGAGTTCCAAGAGGAGATGCTTTCGTTGGAGAAACAGCATGAGGAGGAAAAGTCGGAACTCCGCCAGTTGCTGGTAGGCATGGAAACATTCGAGCAGACCAAGGAGCGGGAGGGACAGGAACTCCATGCAAGAGTTCGCGATG
>NW_005803580.1:0-2818 GCF_000240725.1 Microchloropsis gaditana
TTCCTCGTGGCTTGGTAATAGGCGGTACACGTAAGGGGTGTTCTCTCTTTGTGTTTTTATTAGAATCGCCGCCTCTATTTCACCTCCCTTCCCCCCCCTCCCGTCCCCCCCGCCTCTTTTCCTTACCAGGCCCGTCACGTGCGAGGTGGTCATGGCAAAATACGAGGACATCGTCACGGTATTGACGAATCCAGCGTTGAAGCACAAGCAGAAGGAGGCGAAAAGCAGGATGTGGAAGTCGTCGCGTTCATGAAACCTGATGAGGGGGGAAGACGGTTCGACCGGGGAAAAGCGTCAAATGTTCCGAAGGAATCAGTTGCCCAAGTCATTGATACCACTATTCTGGCACTTCTCAGACATTCTATTGGTATACGTTTTTTTCATCCATGTGTTGTCCTTTGGAGCGCTTACCCTTTCACAGGTTTAAATAGCCGAGTAGATTGTGCTCGAACAGACTTGGTGGCCTTCAGGAAAGGCGCCGGCGCTGCACGGTCCGCGCGATTAAGCATTTCGACAGAAACATTTGAGTCGATTTTCTGCAGGGGGGTTGGCCCCGAGGGCGGCATGATCTGAGGACAGGGATAGAAGGGGAAGGAGGTTCAATGCACGCTGTTCATCAAGGGCCAAATTCGCAGTAGGAAGAACAAAGTAATTACATGCTCCAAAATCTACTTGTAAAAGAGTCACACTATCATACAAGGGCATGCGCTAGTCGTCGTTGCAAGCTTTGGCTTGTCAGCTCTGCGTCGGTAGAAAAGAAGTTAGGAACAGTCGAATCCGTTTTCTCGAGTAACGAGATACCGCACAAAATACGACATTAAGCATCACCAGACGCTTTAAAAAAGATCAACTGCAGCCTCACGGTCTAACATAATAAGGTTCAGAAATAGTAAGCCCTACAAGTCACGTGAGATGCATGTCTCCGTGTTTATAATTGTGTCTAAGGCAAAGAGCATGAGATTCAATCGTCCGACATGTCTATACGCCCGAGCGAGGCATGCGTCGCAGTTTTTTGTCCATTTCCATGATCGAAACAACGCTTTCGTTTGTGGCTGTCTACACTAGGGCAAAAGCGCGGCTAGTCTGGCGTTGGCTTACATTGGAAAAAGTCTCAAAGAAACAAGGAAGACAAGGCCATGGAGGCATTTATGACCGAGGCCAGCGGACGATTGGGGTGTTGATACTAAAGCAGGCGCTTTCTTTCCCTAAAATAACAACCACTGATCTTGGTGAGCTTCACTCGAAAACACGACACTTCATCATTACTTGCAGATAGCTCTGATTTGAGCCGCTTTCAAAAAGAGCCCTGTCTGCGAAAGCATACCAATCCCACCAGTGACATGCAAATGAATATATTTGACCCCTTTTAATTCGATTCCCAGCGTTGATTTTTCCCTTTGACCTCTACTTCACATTTGGGCACGAGCGTGAAGGCTGCAGGTGGCTTCGTACTTTTCATCAGCACTCTGTGTTTTTCACCTTTTCCATCAACCCAACACATCTGTCCCCATGTCTCACTATCTATCCCGCCCTTTTCAGACTTTTCCCGTGTCCCTTCCCTTTACCACCACCCAACAACCTTCCATTATTGCTTTTTCACAAGCCAAAACCCCTTCGTTTGACATGCGTTACGCCAATCTAATGTATCTGTCCTCGTGCAGCCTGTCATACCTTCCACGCAGTGGGGCCATCCGCCCTCCCTATCATCAAAGTCCACCGGCTTCCCTCCCCATCCCCTTTCCTCGACAAGTCTCCTTCCCCCCTTATAGTGGGAAAAACACAGCCTCGTCTATTGCCTTGTAGGCACGTCGTCGTTCAAAAGGTTTTGCACACTGAGCTGCTTGAGGCCAGCCACTGCCCCTTGGAAACCTTTGCATGAGGGTGAAAGAGACGGAGTGAGGAACGCAGGAAGGAGAGACAGGGCATGACATGCATCATCTTCATGAGGGAAGGGAGGGAGGGCCGACGCGTCGGGGAGGAAGTCAAACGGCAAGTCGGTCGTTCCGTACCACTATTGTAGTCTAACGCCACTTCGTTGCTGTCGCGTGCCGGTCCGGAAGATGTCAGATTAGGGTCAGGATTAGAGTTATCATGTGGGTAACACTCAAGGACAGGGCACGGATGTACGATAGAAACGCTGTCGGCTCCATGCACCCCACTCCCTTTCTCCCTCCGCCCCACCCTCCCCGTCGCCTTTTCTGCCTCCCTCCCTGGCCTACGTGATGAAGTCGGGGCATTTGTCGTGGTGGGAGTCGTCTTCCCGAGGGCCCCCCACTATGGCCCCGTACAGGATGTGGTAGGAGCCTCGGTCGCTGCATTCACATTCTCCTGGAGAGAAGGGGAGGAAGGAGGGAAAGGAGTTTGGGTTTGAAGACCTGCCTGAGCTTGCGATCTCGCAGACGTTATGGGCCAAAGAAAGGTCTCTCCTTTTCTTCCCGCGTCGCGTCTGTTGCTATCCCCCTTAGCTTCAATAATCGCATTTTCGTGTGCCAGACTCCTTTCCCACAAATTCCCTTCTCTATCTTCCACATTCCCTGAAGCATGGAATCGCCCCTCCCTCCCTTTTAAAATATCCCCGCCAGTATTAGCAGAACCAAATCGAGTACACTTTTCAAGAGGATGGCCGGATCATTTCCCTTGGCTTCGTATGCCTCAAGACCCCCTCCCTCCTTCCCCTCCTCCCTCCCTCCCTCCCTCTCTCCCTCCTCCTCACCCTGAAGGTCGCAAGCTGTCGCCCGATGGTGAGGATTGCGTGGATGCACGGGCCCGAACCCCATCTGATAGGTCTTCATGACTACGGAGGGAGGGAGGGAGGGAG
>NW_005803580.1:2900-5971 GCF_000240725.1 Microchloropsis gaditana
CCTCCTTCCCTCCCTCCCTCCCTCCCGCTTTCGTTCCAAACGTCCGTCGCGTGGTCGCAGTCCTCCTCCCTGCCTACCTGAATTCCACCAACTCTTTAGGAAGCGGTTGTTCCCTGGCAGGCAGGTTTTGATACCGATGGAGAGCATTGGCCAGCGAGAAGGAGACCCTCTCTGCCACGAAGGCCAAGCATTTCTTGTTCTCCTCCAGCACGTCGTAAATTTTCAGGATGTACGGATGGTTTAGCTCGCGGAGCGCACGTATATCCTGGGAGAAAGGCATGGGAGGGTGGCAGGGGCCAAGGCGGGAGGGAAAAGGGAAGGTCGACGGTGAGAAAAGGGCTTCGGTCGCGATCTTACGGAGGTTGTACTCCACATGTGGAGCTCGATTTTGTTCCCCTTTCGACTCCTCCCTCATCTCGGCACTCTCCTCTCTCTTCATGGCACCTTCCTCCCTCTTCTTGGTACTCGTCTCTCTCATGTTGGCATCACGACTCTTATTATCGTTTCCCATGTCCTTTTCTACCTCCTTTTCCTTCCCTTTCCGCCTCCCTTCTCCCTCTATGTACCTTGCGAAATATGTCCAGCAACTGCTCCCGTTCGTTTTTCGGAAGGCTTTTCAAGTCATCCAGGTCGAGAACAAAAACAGAGGCCTGTCCGAGAGAAATTAGCCAAAATTATTGTACAATGGTCATAATTGAAGGGAGGAGACGTGGAAAACATGAAACCTCACTACAGCCTGGAACACTGCACTTACCGGTTCCCCCGTGCTTTTAACAGTCGCCCGATAGATCTTCCAGAGGCATTCATGTCCACCAGACGCCGTGTGAATTTTTTCTTTGTCATACTTTTTGGTGAGCTCGTTTCCCATGGCCGCGGCCGCGCGCTCAGTGGATAAAGTTGCAGCAGAGTAGGCACGGGGGCGGTGGAAATGCCCGGGCAGGAGGTAGGAAAGGTGCGACCAAAGGATGAAAACACAGCGCGGGGACAAACCTGTCTCATTGTAGCAATGACAACAAAGCATGTATCAGGGTGATGCAAACGTTGTGATGGGAAATTCTCGAAATTTGAGCAGCTTTGTTCCACTTAGAGGTCGTCGCCTGATGACGCTCGCTGCAGCGTGAAAGCACGATCGACTTTGGGTCTAACACTTTGCTGTAATTAGTACCAACAGTTTCCATTTCCATGCACGTCCCTACACAGCTATCTCCATCTTCTTCGACTTTCACGCGAGAAAACTGACTCCCACTTGCCTGCGCGGCATTTTGGTCAGAGAATCGTTTGTTAAAGTCCTTCGAATTGGACGCAGGCGGCTTTTCTTGACAGCCGCGGTTGCATTTCCCCTTTTTTCAAAACTGGAGCCCTCATCAGCGCAAGCGCCATATTACCGAATCCGAACGTAGATTTCGGTAAGTTTGTCTGATATTCATGACTCGGGCACAGGATTCCACCCCTTAATTCTATTGATGGTCGATTCGGGCCGTAAATTTCACCCCCTTACCATCCAATGTGCCACTCTAGCAGCCCGACCTCCTCTCCCATGGCGTGCTACTTTCCTGTCTCCCTCTTCCCTTTGATCGCCTCCATCACCTTTTTAACCAACCTCCCAAGTACGACATATGCGTTTCATGCTCTTCGACCTCCAGCTCCCCTCTCGACGACGACATCATCCCATTTACGCTCTTCCATCCCACGAGCGCCTTCATTTCGACGCGGCATTCTGTCAATTCCTTCCTCCTCCTACCCATCAACCTGCTTGGAGGCCACCACCTCCCTCTCTCCTTCCTCCCTTCCAACTCCTTCATCCCCCCTCCCGTACGAGGAGGAGCTCCTCGCCCTCCCTGATGGCCTCACTGTCGCCGCCAAAGTGTGGGGCCCGGCCTCGGGCCCCCCTGTCCTCGCCCTGCACGGATGGCTTGACAACGCCAACACATTCGACCGACTGGCCCCTTACGTCGCCGCCGCCGGTTTCCGGGTCGTCTGCATTGACTTCCCCGGGCACGGCAGGTCTTCGCACCGGTCCCCCGATGCCGTCTATGCCTTCACCGACTACGTCTATTATGCGTGGGCGCTGGCGAAGGCGCTCAAGTGGAAGGTAACCCTCGCTTCTTTTTCCTCCATTTCTCTCTTGTCTTTTTCGCCTCTTGGGGGTCCTTCCCTCCAGTCCGCGGCGCCTCCTCCTTCCTCCCTCACAGACCTTCCCCTTCTCCTTGTTCCCCCCGTGCCTGTTTGCCCAGCTTTTTCCCGGTCGACCGCTGGTTCCTGACCACTTTCCCCCCCTTCGATCCCTCCCTTCAACCCTCAGAAATTTCAAATCCTCGGCCATTCTCTCGGGGCGGGCATTGGCCTTGCCTTGGCCGGGACATACCCGGAGCTGGTCACGCGGATCGTCTGCGTAGAAACCTTAGGAATCATCTCCAAACCCGCCGACTCCGCCCCCACCACCTTGAGAGAAGCGATCAGGCAACGTGCCACCCTGGTGGAGGTCATGCGCAAGTCGGAGGAGAGGGCGGAAGGGAAGAAAGGGGAAATAGGGGTGGGCAACAAGGTATACGCGTCCGTGGAGGAGGCCATCCAGGCCCGTCTGAACACGGTTGGCAAGCTACCCGGAGCACAGACCTTGGAGGCCTCTTCGGCGGCGATTTTGATCGGTCGGGGAGCGGGGCCTGCCGCCACGCCTCATGCGGCGGACCTGGTGCCGGGGGAGGGCGGGGGGGAGGGAGGGGTCCGCTTTCGCCACGACCAACGCTTGGCCGCCTCGGCGCACATTTACTTGACGGAAGAGCAGTCCCGCGCGTTTTTGATGGCAAGTCGATGCCCGGTGTTGTTGCTTCGGGGAGAAGAGGGTTGGCCGGCGGCCTCCCCCGAGGAGGAAATATTGCGCGAAGCCGCTTTGGGCCCCCGGTTGACCGTGTTGAGAGTCCCGGGGAGCCACCATCTGCACCTAGACGCCAGCACCTGCACTGAAGATGCGGTGATGCGGCCAATAGTGAGGTTTTTGGAGGAAGGGAGGGAAGGGATATAGACCGGGGGGGGAAGGAAGCTTGGAGGAGACTCTTGGGAAGGCAGGTTGG
>NW_005803580.1:8807-9010 GCF_000240725.1 Microchloropsis gaditana
TTCGCGCAATTTTCTCGAACTGGGAAGAGGACAGAGTCCGGAGGGAGAGGAGGGGGAGGAGGACGGGGAGGACGACGTTGCAGATGGTCTGAAGCGGTTGGAAGGGGCGAGGAAGGGGAGAAGGTTGGGAGGAAGGGGAGCAGTGCCCGTGAGATGAGAAATATCCATGCCATAAGCATTCAATCAACTGATAAGGCGGGCAC
>NW_005803580.1:9020-9534 GCF_000240725.1 Microchloropsis gaditana
GTCGTAGCAGGCGACGGCCGCCATGACGACGGGAGGGGCTCGGTCTTTCTCCAGACAGACGCGGAGTGTGGGTAGGAGGGCCTCGGAGAGGACCTGGTCGAGGGAGGGGAGGAAGGAGGGGCAGGGAGATGCAGGGGAAGACAAGGGGGAGGGAGGCGGCGATAGGAGGGTGCAGAGACTCGTAAGGGTTGCAATTTACGGCACGAGTAACCAAAATCTTTATGAAAATTGGTCCGCTTCGGGTACACGTCGACACGTACGTGGCACGCAAGAGGAGGGTCAAGACTACCTCACCTTCTTCCTGTAGCAGGGCAAAGTCTTGGCGAGACAAACAAGGCCATTAACGCGGAGGGAGACGTGAGGAGTCTGCACCAGGAGGCGGCCGAGGCGGGGAAGAACCTCCTCCAGCATGCGGGCGTGGCCAAGGACGGCGTGGATGTGGGGATCGGCGAGGTGCTTGAGGGCCTGATCTTGGAGGGGGGGGAGGTCGATTTCGAGGGGGAGGAGGAGGCAG
>NW_005803580.1:11215-16777 GCF_000240725.1 Microchloropsis gaditana
CCGCCCTGTCCGCCATCTCCTGCACAAGGGGGTTGTCTCTAAGCTGTACCAGAGACATTTTTCTCTCCGCCCGCGCCTTCGCCTCTGCGCGCATTCCCCCGTCCAAGGGCACGGCAGCGTCAGGGAGACTGACGCTGGGGGACACGACGGGAGGAACGCCGGGCATGACTTCCGTCACCTCGTTACCCTGCATCATCAGACCATGATTTTCTGCGCACATTTTGAGCCCCACATCCGTCGTTCTTCCTGAGCCGTTCTCGTCCTCCAGAGTGGACTGCAAGGTAGGGGCCGGCACATTGTCAGCTTTCTGGCGCAAAGAGGCCAACGCCCCTGTGGGAGAGGAGGAAGAGGTGCAGGGGAGAAGCAAACGGAGCCATGGGGTGAGAAGAGGATGGAGTCCTTCCTCCCTTGGATCAAACTGGGCACAGGGTCTCTACAAAGGGGAAACAGGCAATATCCTGGATGATCGTCACCACAGAGAGCGCATGACCTGCAAGTACTCTCGCCCCCACAGACGATGACTAGGCAGAAAGAGGATGCTTTACCGACGAGGAACCAGAAGGCTCGCACACAGGCCTTCCCCCCTTTATTAAAAAACAACCTTTTCCTTGCCCGTAACGCGGTATTTCCTCGGTCTCCGCCTGTCCGACCCCTCCTTCGCTTGGCCCTCCTTCCACGATACTGTGTATTGATTCGACGACCCGAAACCACTCCTCATCCCCGCAAGTCAGTATGTCGCAATTGTCTACGCCAGTTTCTTCCCCCATAGATCAGGGATCCATCCGGCTGCGTCGGACCTATGAAGGAGAGAGACAGCTTTTTGTGTGAGTACTAGGCTTCCGTCTTTGAACGAGTATCACTCCCTTCCCCCGATGCTTTCATCAAAAAAGTTCGCAAAGATTTCCCTCACGTCTTGAGTCTTATTGAAACGTGGGGAACACAGACAAAAACCTGCTCATCGCGCAAAGAGTAGTGCTCCGGTGGGAGGCAACACCACGTCAACGATACATCAACTTGCAGCAATGACCTCAGAGAGAAAATTTCCGTACGAGTAGACGCCAATGTTCACGTTCGACAAACATGATGAAAAATGTTGTATAAATTTGGGTGGTTTTGTTTTGTAAATACTCTTGAGCCAAAAAGTGCATAGAAACTCGTAGTAGTAATAAGCAGCTTTGGTTAACTCCGACTGATACGGGAGAAAATTGCCTTAGACGACAATGAAGCTATAAATGAATCTTTTTCATTTCAGGAGTAACAGTTGAGATTTTCATGTTAAATTAGCGGCTACATCGATGCTTACGCGGTCATGACGTCATGACACGCGTTGCTGCGGGTATAGCAAGAAAAAAGAACAAAAAGCAGCAGTCACTAGAAGGAGTAGGCGAAGTGTGCAGGGAAATCCGTTGTCGCTCAACAAGCCACGTGTGTGCGCAAATCGACGAGAAAACCAGTTTTGAAGACGTATTCCAGTGAGGAATGCGCTCGCATGATCGACTTTATTTTCCTCAAATGCTTTTTTGGTCGGTTCCTTGTTTTTTGGGGGGGGGGAACGACGCGACACTGACGCACATGCAAAGATGCCGAACTTGAGGACCCCAGGCCAGTATGGGCCGACGGCCTTAGGGTAGGGCTGTATTTTTGTTGTTGCAACACTTCAATGCTCCGCAGCAAACATGGCAATAAAATATGGATTTCCAACGATTTGTAATATGATTGAAAGGGATGAACTTCAAGAACTAGTTTTTTAATCATCTTCTACGACTTTTTTTTCTATACCTCCTTTCAATGAAATAAACGCTCGACCCTGCCACCCTCCTCAAATTGCGTCCTCCGAAGTTTACAGGAGGAAGTAAGTCTACAACTTTTTAGCCTTTTAATGTCTCGTCCTTTGGACCGCGGGGAGCGCAAAATTGATGACGTCAATGACTGTTCAGTCCTTACTTCTTATCATGCAACGCGAGGAGAGTGTGATGCCGAGCCAACCTTTATCGAGTATCATTCAGAATATAAATCGTCGCATGCACGATTGAATTCTACGCCATGTGACCAACAGAACGTATCGAATGCTTGTACCGGCTTAGATAATGCAAGGACCGGCATTTGTACCGCCGCTAGCAGCACCATCACCACTACTAATACCAACGGCAAGAACAATAGCAATCACATCAAAGTTTTTTTGCGGCTCAAACCCAGCAAACGCCCCTCATCCTACATCAGCCTTGCTCCTCCTCAACTTGGCAAGGGTGAAAGCATTCAATCAACTGATAAGGCGGGCACTGCCGACATTTCCCCTCTTTCCACACGCTTGGCCTTCAATATACCTCAGGATGTGGCGGTATCGGGCTTTGTCAATAACAACAAGACCCAGCATCATTTCACTTTTACGGGCATCCTGGGCATGGAAGTATTGCAAGACGAAGTCTTTGCACACCTGGGCCGGGAGGTGGTTCTCAATGCCATGGATGGATATAATTCCACCATCTTCGCCTATGGGCAGACCGGCTCAGGGAAGACATTTACCATCACCGGCGGCCCGGAGAGGTATGCCGACCGAGGACTCATCCCTCGGACATTACAGATGCTCTTCCAAGAAATACGCCGGCGGGGATTCCACAGCGCAGGGGCCGGGACGGACGAGGAGGCAGCACCGGTCATGTATCAGGTGTGTGTATCCTACCTGGAAATTTACAACGAGATGGGCTACGATTTGCTGGGGGAAGAGAACCGGAAGGAGGAGGGACGGCAGGGAGAAAGCGGCGCGCTGAGGTTGCCTCGCGTGGTGCCATTGGAAGACGAAGGTGGGCACTGCCAACTCCGAGGGCTTTCCGTGCACCCCGTGAGCACGGAGGAGGACGCGTTGAACCTGCTTTTTGTCGGCGACACAAACCGGGCCATCGGGGAGACGGCCACGAACGAGGCGTCTTCCCGTTCCCATTGCTTGTTCATGCTCACCTTGGAGGGACGGAGGCCGGGGAAGGAGACGGTGCGGCGGAGCAAGTTGAACCTGGTGGATTTGGCGGGCTCAGAACGGGTCCACAAAACGGGGGGAAACGGACTGGGAAGGGGGGGACAGACATTACGGGAGGCCAAATACATCAATCAGTCCCTCTTTTATTTGGAGAACGTCATTTTGGCTTTGTACGAGAAGCGTTCGCACGTGCCATACCGGAACAGTTTGATGACGTCCGTGTTGCGAGACAGTTTAGGGGGAAACTGCCGCACCGTGATGGTGGCGACCGTGGCGACCGAACGGAGCCACACGGAAGAATCCTTATCCACTTGTCGGTTCGCCATGCGCGTGGGCCAGATTCGAAACGATGCGAAACAGAACGAGGATCTGGACCCTTTTCAGGTCATCAAACGCCTTCAGACCCAACTGGTGGCCGCGCGGGCGGAGGCGGGATGGACCGAGAAGGGCGGGAAGGAGGTTCCGCTGAGCGAAGAGGAAAAAGATGCGGTGCGAGCCGCCTGTCACGATTTCGTGAGTAGATGTGAGCCAGGGTATGAGGTAGGACAGGAGGAAGGAGGAGGAGGAGGTGGTGGTGGAAGGGGTGGAGAAGGTGGAGGAGAAGGAGGAGGAGAAGGACAATTTCGAGAGCAAGGAGGAGGAGAAGGACGAGGGGGAAAGCAAGAAGGAGGAAAATCAGGGGGTGGACCAGCGAGCAAAGACATAGAAGGAGGAGAGGGCCCTGACTTGGGATCTCCATTGACGCTGGCCAAAGTCTTCTACGCCTTCCGGGTCTTGCGGAGAATGGTGTGGGAGAAAAGGCCGACCAAAGAGGAGGGCGAGACGAGTGGAAGGTCGGATCCGGCGCCAGGCGTACTCCCCTTGCCTGATAGGGGATTTGGACGAGGGGCCGGGGAAGGGGTTGAAGTCAGGGAGGAAAGGATCCCCATGACGCAGGCATCGACCTCGGCCGCACCCTGTGTGCCAGACGCAGACACCGACGCCCTCCCTTTTCCCCCCTTCGATGTCCTGGATGATTCCGTGGAGGCCTTGCGATTTTTCCGGGAGCACTGTTACCGTCCGGAATGCCGCGAGGCCCTGGAAGAGGACACGCGTTTGTTGAAAAGCAAAGTAAAAGCAGCCAAAACGCTGGGGAATCAGGTTCAAAAAGCTCGTACAAGTGTCGCTTGCCTTCGCAAGGTCGCGGAGCAGCTCCGCCGCTGGAAGGAGGAGGAGGACGAGGCAGCGGGGGAGGGAGGGGAGGGGAGGGAGGAGACTTCTCGTCCTTTGGTGGCTGAAGAGGAAGCGAACGTTTTGCAGGAGCTCGAGCAGCAGAAGAGGGAGTACCAAAGCTCGTATGAAAGTCTTCGTGACTTGAAAGCCGAGGTTGAGGGGATCCAGCGGGCAATGAATGCTCATCGGGCTCGGCTGCAGGCGGCTTTTGAGCCCTGGTTTGCCCAAGCCAAAGGGAGGAGGGAGGCGGAAGCCAGAATGATTCCGGAGGAAGGAGAAGGCACTCACGAAGAAAAGGCTGGCAGTCAGGGGACACGCACCTGCCCCGCGAAACTGCATGAGAAGGGGGAGGACGGCGACGATCTAGCTTGCTTGTCCATCTCCAGGGTCCGGAAATCCTCTGCAAGCCAGGCCCTGTCCCACCACGCTCACCACGGAGACCCCTCCCCAGATCATGCTGCCCGGGCGAACAGTGTTGATGACGACATCGCGGCCTTTTATCGCGCCAAGGACGAGCTGCTCCGTCTACGGGAGGAGCACCAGGGTGTGCGTACAGAGGGGTGGTAGGGCCGTGGCCGCAACGGCGTGGGACGCCGGGTCAGGGGCACGGTCCTTTTTCTCACTTGAAGCCAGTCCTGAATCCTATCGACCCTTGTCAACTGTGATCTGGCGCCTTCGGCCGATGAGATATGATATATCTATATGCATATATAGATATATATCTGTATAAATGAAGCCCCAAACGTAAACGTATGCTAAGGATAATAGCTTGCGAGCAACCAAGCCTGGACCCGAACCGTGTTCGACCGTTGCAGCTGCCTTGATTTATTTTTATTTCCCTCGTTTGCGCTTTTACATTCCATATCCGTGGTCCAAATTATTCACACGCTATGTTTTCGTCGTCCAACTATTCTTCCACCACACTCTCTCCTCGTCCGACGCCAGCTCCATCTCCTGGAGGCCAGCCGCGCGGAGCCGTCTCTTCTCTCTCTCGCTCCCCTACCCCTTCCCCTCCCCCCCAAGGTGATCAAACGCACTCATGGGATCAAACTTCCCCACTCGAGGCTGCTGCGCTGGTCCCTGGTGTGCTAACGGCTGCTGCGGCTGGTTCGGGTAGTGCCGGACGGGCTGGACGTGGACAGGCGGGAGGTTGACCCCCTGACCCAGCCCCCCCCTACTCACCGCCAGAGGATGCAGGGGGATGGCCTCCACGGAGGCATGGAAGGGGTTAGGCCCAGCCAATAGGTGGGAGGCGTGTGGCGTGGGCGGGTGGTGCTGTGGGTGCTGTGGGTGGCTGTGGTGGTGGTGGTGGTGAGGATGGAAGGGCTCCTCGAGCGTCGGCGGAGGCTCGATGAAGGGGAAGCTGGAGTGGGGGGGGG
>NW_005803580.1:16787-22344 GCF_000240725.1 Microchloropsis gaditana
TCGTCTCCTCCCCCTTGGCTGTCATGGGTGGTCGAAGAGGCCAGGGCGTTCGAAACGGCATGATGGAGCGGGGCGCCCGTGGCTCCTGTCCGGCATGGGGAAGTTTTTTTGATGAGTGGGAAACGGAAGTAACATCGCCATTTATAAAGTTTGTAAGCACGACGGGACCCTCGCGATGTCCGTCTTCCTCCACCACTGTCCTTCTGCCGGAAAGCTTCTTCCCGGTCCGCACTTCCACCGCTTCCCCCTCCCTTAGGGAGTGCATTCTCCAACCAGGGTCATCAGCATGCTTCACATTTTTCCTTCCACGACACTCATGCACGCACGCACGCGGGTCCTGGGACCCGCATGACTTTTTACCGCCACTCCTTCAGCTGTCCTTCCCCTACCTCGAACGCTTCCCCGTGGACGGCCCCGCCCCCGCTCCTGGGGTATGCACACTAAACTCATCCGTTGGCATCTAGGATAAGGCCCAGATACGAAAGCAAAGGAAGGTGAGGGATAAGGGGGTGGTCCACACTCATTTTTCGCGCCACGAAGTAATGCAAGAGGCTTTTCGTCTCTTGCGTGGAGTCTTCGTTCAGTCCCCCACCTCCAAATTTCTAAAGCAAAGTGTTCATTAATGCGCTCAGATTTCTGCTTTTGTAGGTGTCATCTCCGGGGAAGAAAAACGCACAAAAACTTAAGGAAGAGAAGAGGAGATGAAGACAGTAAGATTCATCATTCTCGACACAACAAGGAGAAGGGATAGACGCGGAGAAATTCTGAAAGAACATACCTCTCGCACGGCCAACTGTCTCGATTACATTTTATCTGTGGCAAATGGCCGGAAATTTGTTAATTAGACATGGGCAGGATCAGGCACCTCGCCTTCGGAGAGAGGATGGCTCAAATGACCTGCATCACGGGTCAATCAATTTCCTTCAACGAGCAGAATATTACAAGAAACTTGGACCACGCAGCATAAATCACTCAACCAGGCATTCGATATCACGTAAGGTATGCGTGCAAATTGAAAATTGGTCTGCCGTCCGCCGCGAGCGTCGGCATTAGTGCTTCTCATCTCGGTCCCTGCTAGCGCTACCTCGCAGCTCGCAGGACTTCCAAAAACAACAAACATGCGTACCTTTATTTGACGGCAAGGCCGACAGGCTGCCTTGAGAGGATTAAGAGGCGATGTCATACCTTCATTTCTGTTGTGATCGGAATTTTGCTGGTTAGATTCCCTCACGTCATCCATCCTGTCCCAGGGCGGCGAGAGCGCTCGTGCTCGAGGCAGCGGCCTTGAAGCTGCGGAAGAGCACTTTTTTTCGTTGCGAATCTTAGCGAACGCGCGGTGTACCTGTACCCAGGACAAGTGCTAGAGGCGCATGTTAATGACAGTCATCACCCTACAGCGGCTATGGACACGAAAGTAAGGGTGGTGAGAGTCCCTCGCGAGAGCGAGCTCGTGTCCATGGTCCAGGAATAGGATCACAAAAGTGACACCAAAGCTGTCCTAATCGTGTCACTAGTCGCCTCCTATGATGCCATCAGTAGACACAAAGGTTAAAAAAGAAACGAACATACATGAAGAAATATTGTGTGCAACCATGGAAAGGATGCATGCATTGCCAGGTCCATCATGGCCTTCCAACCGCACATTGACCCGACAAAACCATATGGTGAAGTTATTCCCGTCCTTCAGACCGGGCGGACGATGCGCTGGACTTTCTGGTGCATCGTGTTGGGAGGTTGATGCTGAAGAGTCGAGCCACTTCATATTTTGGGAAGTGCAGTCGAATTATTGTGTCACACGCACATTTACGGACAGGAGTCCCAAGTCGGAGTAAGGAACGGATGATAAATCCGATGCGGGACATTCAGTGGGTCTCCTTGTTCCTAATTCCGGTTGGGGAATCACACTTGCATCACATTGAATCATATGGTTATGTTGAGGGATGGGTGCCCCGTCAAGCGCATGTCACACCGCTTTGATGTTGTGAAAAGTATTCTTGAGAAGCTTCCTTGAGTTTTCTTCTGCCAGCGCGTTGCCGGGTCGAGTTCTTGTATTGGGATTAGACACCCGCCTCCTTTTTCGATCACCTCTCGGTGAGGTTCGGAAATTGTGGGCTTGCCTCGGAGTGCAAAAAACACCTTAACATGAAAGATTTCACTGCAAGAAAGTGACATCGTCCGTGTGGCTTGTGAATGTGGAGGAAGAATTGGGTAGACCAGCAGCATGACCAGACTCCTTCCAGGCGTTTGCCAATATGTCGTCATATAAGATTGCATGCGACACCATACCATCACGATGTACGCCGTACAAGATGTGTTTTATGATAACGGGGAGCTGAAACTTCTTGACTGGTATGGGGCTGTTGCGATCATCAATTCTAAAGTAATCTTAATCGCACATTTAGATTGGTAACACTGCATGCTGGCGGCCAGCTTTGTTTTTCCGTAGGACAACATCACACTTGCAATATATGTGCACGCTCAACTCTCACTTGCCGTATATATGCACGCTCGATAAAGACTTTGAATCAGCCCTCTTATTTCCATTGTGTCTTGTTCGGGTCGTCTTTCACATGGGACCGATTCAGTTGCTTTAAGTTAGTGCCAACGTAGTACATTCAATTCATGCTGTAGTTACTGCAATCAAGTCCTTTCATCTCTCTCTATCACTCTGCCAAGCGTTACTCTATTTCTTCATTATGTTGTCTCTGCGCGAACTCAGTTCTTCATATTTGCCGCGTTACTTTGAGTTTCGAGTCTCTACCTAAGAGGGTGTGTACACACGGCAGGTGGGTGTTGGGTTTGCCGCTTCTCGACGCCGCTTCTCCTCTTCTGCCAGGGTCTGGCATGGACAACGATTCCGTCAAGAAGGGAAAAGAGAACATGTTTGTTGAAATTGGACAATATAGTTAAGTATGGCATTTCTCAATAAATACTTTTTGTTTCTGTCATTACCAGTCTCAAGACAGAGTAGCAGACAGAGCATTAAGAGGAGCACAGGAAAAAAAATCTAGGTTTTCACCGCCCACAATGCACTTGCTTACCTCGTCGAATGTCAGTGGATGAATGGAGAAGGCTTGTGCAAAGCCATGAGTGGAGTACAGGACACGGTAGCGCACCTCAGAGAGGACTTCGGCACCGTCGTATTGAAAACACTGCGAACGGGGGGATGACAAGATTGGGAAACACAATGGGCGCGATGGAGTGGGTGAATACGAATGCATTTTTCCAAAAAAGCAACACATATATATGTGCCCAATAAGTATTTGTATCCGATCAAATGTATGGTGTGACGTAGTATAGCGTTGGCCGAAAAGAGATCTCGTCAGAATGAGTCATGAGAAGAGGACGCTGTGCTTGGAAAAGGATACCAAACACCATTATAATGGGAGGATGCGAAGCACACGGAATGCCTCCGTGTCGCCGGGGCAGAAAATGTCGGGTAAGATTAGGATACGATAAGATAGCTTGGGTGGGGTAGCGCGCAGGACGAGGAAGAAAGGGAAGGGAAGGGCAGGGAATGGGAAAGAAGGAGGGTAAGACTCACCCGGACAAGGACGGCAACTTCCCGTGATCCTGGAGGCCCCTCTTGACTAACGATGCAGCTGGTCATGGCAGTGAAGAAGAAGAGTTGATCTTCAGGGACGATCACGCTGGGACCGGTAGGGACCGAGGGGAGAAAAGGGGGACAATATTAGAGGGGAAAACAGGGCAATCGGTGAGAAGATGCTGCACTGCGTGTGGACGCAAAGACAGAGAAGAAGCGGTCCTGTTCCTCGAAAAAGACTGAGGCTGCCAAGCCCCGGACCCCGAGGAGCACTGTCCCCTCAAAGGAGGATGAGATGCAGGACGCGGGGCAAGAAGGCGATCCTCTACCCTGAGTTCTAATGTCCATCGCATCCTCGCATCAGGTGAAACACCTTGCACTTTCCCCTACGTTTCCTGCGCTCCTTTTTTTCTTCCAATCTGACTCCCTCAAGGCTCCAGATCCCGTATGGAAAGCAGACAACAAAGTGCCTACGGCCAACCTTCCTCCCTCCTTATCTCGTTTCGGCCTTCTAGAAACATAACGGCGATACCACGAGTTTAAATCATGCCACTTCTTACATTCTTCATATCCCCCGTCCCACCCTCCCCTCCTCCCGCTCCACCCACCGTCGCCACAGCAACAGAGGCACCACGTTGGGAGAGGAGAACTCCTTGACCTGCGTCGCGTCGCGAAGGTAACCATTGACAAAGCTGTGGATAGCGGAAAAGTCAACAAGAGAGGCGAAAGGAAGGGAGGAAAGCGGGTGAAAAATATGGGGAGGCAACGGTGGCCGTGGTGGGCATGAATATGATGCCTTTCCCTCACAAAAAATCCTCGCACAGGTCTCCCTCCTCTCTTTCACCCACGCATGTTCACCTGCCTCCCCGACAGGAACAGGCCGCAACCATACGCCATTTTACCGGCTCTCTCTTTCCATACACAACCGCTTATTGCTCCCTCCTCCGTCCGCCTCACCACTCGTTGAAATATACCCGGACCTCCCCCTTCACAGAGATGGTGTAGGCGATGGGCACGCCCCGGGCTTCCCATGGCTGGACAAGGGCGTTGACTTCCCCTGTAGGACGGCGGGAAGGAGGAAGGTAGGGAAGAAGGGAGGGATGGAGGGGGGAAAATGTGAGATAGCTGTAGCCCCTTGCCTCCATAGAGATGCCCCTCCTGAGACGAAGAGCGCCTCAAAATTTCCCCGGGCAGGACCAGGCACTCCCCGAAATGTGGTTTGTACCCTTTTTCCCCCTCCTTCCTTTCTCCCCCTTTCCCTCCATCCCATGCCCTGACCCTGCGCGGAGATGAACTCGGCCTCAGAGATCGGATCCTGTCGTCGTGCCGCCGCGGCTTCCTCCTCCTCCAGGACAGTCCGCCAGTCCACTCCAATGAGCGTGCCTAGCACCTCGCAGTACTGCCTGATCTGAGCAGAAGCTGTGCGGTGGAAGGACAAGGCGCCCACGCGCCTGCGAGGGAGGGGCGAGGATGTAGAATGCCAGGTGTAAGAGGGCAATGTACACGCCACGCACCGACTGGAACGCAAGCACTCCCCCCCTCTCCTTCGGGATCTTTGTTTCGCACGCTCTTTCGTTTGCTCGCCTTTCCTGAACGACCTTCATCCCCCCGCGGGCCCCGTCTCCACTCCCTCTCCCGCGACCTCCCCTCCTTATCCCTTCTCTTCCAACCTCATAACTGCCGGTCGCCCGCCCACTCTACTTACAATACAGCCACGGCTCGAAGCACATCTATTTTTCCAGCTTTCTGCATATCTAGCAAGGAGGAAGAGACCATCTGCGGGGAGAAGACAGACAAAAGAATTGCGTTGGGCAGGTGGTCCTCCCCTTTCTTTACCTCCCTCCTTTCCACCCTCTGTCCCTCCCACGTCTCGCCCTCCCCCGACTTCCGAAAGGCCTGTATTTTTTTACTCTTTGCCCCTCGTAAATCCACATTCCTGCCTCATCTACCTTGCCAGTCTGAGTGTTGAGCAAGGGGCTTAACACTCCCCCCCTTCCCCCCTCCTTCCCTCCC
>NW_005803580.1:22354-22761 GCF_000240725.1 Microchloropsis gaditana
CTCCCTCCCTCCCTCCTTTCCTCCCCACTTTCCTTCCCTACTTCCTTCCCCCTTCCTCCCTCCCTCCTTTCTTACAGCATGGCAGTGACTCGGCCCATATTCAGGCGTTTCTGGACGTACAGCGACCTAAACGCAGAGACCATCATCTGTACGAGAGAAAGGAGGGAAGGAGGAAGGGAGGAAGGGGTATATCGGCTCATGAGGGATGCGGAAACAAAGGAAGGGATAGGCACGTCCCTTCTTCTTGTTCTCCCCCCTCCTCCCATCTCTCGCTCACTCTTTCCTTCACTCTTCCCACACCTGCATGATAGCTCTCTCAAATACATCGTCCATAAGCGGGTTCCGCTGCATCTCCGCCAACAGCCGCTGTCGCTCTTCCCCCTCCCTCCTTCCCTCCCCCCCTTCCT
>NW_005803580.1:23028-23145 GCF_000240725.1 Microchloropsis gaditana
CAAAGGAAGAGTCTATGGTCAAAAATTATCCTTCGGGTACATGCACGCTTCATTTTCTACGAACAGCGAATGCCCACATGAAGGAAGGGAGGGAGGGAGGGAAGGATGGGAGGGATG